>NW_009713672.1:15030-44614 GCF_000703405.1 Apaloderma vittatum | reverse complement strand
GAGGAGATAAACGGTTGTAAAGTTGTTTTTTCTGCCCTGTTTAGAGGAAGTTTGGGTGGGCTTGGGATCTCCTTCTCTCGCCGGAGGCTGGGAGCAGCGAGCGGGACCTTGGCTGTGGTGTCCCTGGTGTCCCTGCCCAGAGCCTGGTGCTCCCCTGGGTCTTAAATTTAAAAAAAACCCAAAACCTACAAGTTCCTGAAGTACTTGCAAACTCAAAGGCTGACCCTGGTAAGTTGGTACGAAATGTATTGATGTATTTGGGTCAGCCGCTATAGAAAATGTCCACGCCTGGCTTTAGGGCAGGGTTAAACCAAGCATGTGCTCTCTGGGTCACTTGGCTTAACTCCTCCGAGTAGTAAAATAGAGAGACGGGTTGTGCTGATGGCACCTGCTTGGGCTGATGCGCGCACCTGCGTGCAGCATACCTGTATTCAGAGAAAATATGCCTGTGAACTTAACTCGGGGTGAGGTGGATCGGTTTTGTGCTGGCGCTTTGTTGTGCCATCAGGTGTCCCGCTGACTGGATCTACTCTTGTTTTGCACTTTACCCCAGAGTGTGTCTTCATTCTTCAACTGAACTTGAGTATTGAGCTATTGACTGTGGTGCTGGTCGATGAAATGGCCTAAAGTGACTTCCTATGGAGGAGCAAGGTGAGAAATGAGGGAGTTTTCTTCAGGAAAGCTTATTTGCTCTTGCAGGTTAGTAAACGCCAGAGTTTTAGTCTGTGGCTGGGCATAAAAGGTCAGTGGTGGTTCTTTTGTGAGAAAGCCAACTTACTTAGAAGAGGAAGATGTGAAAGTAATGGGCCTGCATCTTGTTTTGATACATACATGGGAGAAACCACTAACTTGACAAGGCTTTGAGAGCAGAGTACTGTATGCTGTTCCCTTTTCTCCATCTTTCAGCCAAAGAGACTGTTCCTTACTATGTTGTAAAGAATGTGTGAATGTTGTTCTTTGAATGTTCCTGTTCCTTGTCTTTGGATTATGATCTGCAGCAGGACTCCAGGCATCTCTGCAGGGTGTTTGGAGTGGCAGCTGGGCTCCACAGGAGTGTGCTGGCTCATGGCCCTCTGGGCTGCTTCACCCCTGCACCATGAGTGTTTCTCAAGGGGGTAAGGTGAAGTCCTGCCTGAGGAAGTGGCTAGTTCTAAAAGATAGCAAAGGCACTGTTGTTGGCACTGTTCCACTTTGACATTTCCTTATGTCAAGCTACAGAAAGGCTTGTTCTCAAGATATTGTGTGAAAGAGCTCTAATAAGCATCCTACAACTTGATGCCATCTAATGTGTAAAGTGTCAGCTATTGTGTCAAAAAGACTACAGCCCCAAGGAGCTCTCTTTTTCTAACTGGAAGTATCAGCCTAGCTGGGTGTCGCAGCTGGCTTTCATGTGTTGTAATAGTATTTGAGGAAGTCTGGAATTCTGCTGTTTTCAGCAGTTCTTTGTCAAAAACAAAGCAAAAAAAAAAATGTTCGGTTCTCTGCCTGCTGAAAAAAAGCCATCATAGGTGGGAGAAGCTAGTAAAGTAATAGCTGCTGAGTTTCACCACCCAACAGGCAGCTCTAACGTGCAAAGAGGCAAACGAGTTCATGCCAGCCTGCTTGGGTGAGAAGCAGGGGCTGGGGACTTTGATTCAGGGGGTTATATATGTTTAATATATAAACTCTCTTTCTGGTTTCCAACCATCTGGCTGTGTTCTGTCAAGTAAGCCTACAAATAGTAGAATAAGTTAAGCATATGGGAAATCCCTCAGGTACCCAGTGGATGACTCGAAGTAAAATGGAAACATAAAAATCGCCGCCTCTCTTCCCTTTGCTGTGTGCCTGGTGACGTGTATCCCTCACGGGAGCCCTCGCAGTCTTCAAGCTCGGCTAATAAGTGACGGTAGCTTTGCGTGCTGCCTGTGCACCGCTTCTCCTTAAGAATTCGCCATTTCCCTGAAACGCTACCAAAGTTCCAGCAGGGAAACGCAGGTGCTGTCAGGGGTTTGTACCCTTCTTGTGCCCTTCCTTCCCTGGTATGGTGCCAGCTGGTGTATCTTAAGCTTATAATGAACTCCCTGCCTTCTAGGGTTGCGTTTGCCTGTGAGTTGCTGTGTGGGATGTAGCGAGAGGGGGTCCATGGGCCAGCTGGCCTCCGCAGGGAGCTGGCGACTGTTGAGGCTCTGTGCCATTGGCACTACTATCAGCGTGTCACGGGATGCCTTGGGAAACGCGGTAGCTGCCACCTGTTTTCTGTGTTCAGGTGTGCAATGATTCGCTTCTAGTAGCAAACTGGGACAGTTGAAGTGATCATTAGCTAGAGAAGGTGTTTCAATGCATTGAGAGCTCCAGCCTTGCTGAATTTTTAGAAACTGCACTGGGCTTGGCCAGCTGAAGCCACACTCTTCCCTATTGTTACCTAGTGAATGGCGACAGGTCCGACTCTAGCTGTTGATCTGGGGTTTGTAAGTGGTCAAGCTGCAGATTAGTGAATCACGACTCTTCAGATGCGCTGTGTTTCCTCTTACATGCTTTTAGCCAGATGCAAATACAAATTGGAGCAGGTAGCTTGGGCCATTGTAGAGGCTGGAGCGGTGTGGTGGGTATTAAGGTGTAAGCATGTTCTGCGGTTGTGTAGTTTCTTCCGGGTTTTCTTTATAAGGTGGTTGAACATAGCCATTTATAATCTATGTGGAGTACATGAGAACTTTAAAAGCTTGCTTGTCTCTTGAGCTCTAAAGCCCTGTGAGGGTGCATGTCTTCAGCTAATATGGCCCAGCTGCCCTCTGGTAACACCTGAGAAACTTAGCTCATTAACAGTGCTAATAATCCATCTGTATCTCTGTGCACTGAGTAGCTAATTTCTCTGCCTTTCTGATTTTTTTTTTTCTATATATAATTTTTCTTAGGAGTTATAGCTGGAGTCCCTCTTGCTTTGAGAAGCAGAATGACTATCTCACAGCTCTGTTTTGAGAAGAGGGCATAGAAGGTCTGCTGCTGCACTTTCCCCAAGGTATGAAAGATTTCCAGGACAGGTGTGTTATCAACTGTCTTTCTTCCACAGCTTCCAATGGATATAATAGTCACTGTCTCCTTGTCTCCAGCTTCTCTAAGCTAGAGAAGTACAGGGCAGTGAACCTGTGGCAGTCAGGTATTGCAGCTGCCAGGGAGCAACAGATCTGTCCAAAGGAGCATGGGTAAGACTGCTGAACTACAGCTTCTGCCATCCTGTTGTTCTGTTGTTGCTGAATCTGGGTGATTCTAGGCTGACTGGACTGTTCTGTGACTTCCTTCTGCAGAGGTCCCCAACCCGCTCCTGCAGAGATGCAGGAGCTCAGGGTTTAGCAGGTGAGGTCAGGACAGGGTGCAAGATTACAGCTAAATACGTGTGACGAGGCTTCTAATGCTATATTTGCGCATCCTTGGAAGGTTTCCGCGCAGCCTAGGTATCGCACTTGCATAATCATATTACAGCGTTGCGTTACAAGGTGCCCTGTGCCTCTTGGCTCGGGTATCTGATATTTGATAGCAGCCCGGGCTTCCTGCTTGTCCCTGCTCCACTCACTTCAGCTTGAGTTGGATGCTCTGCTGATGCATCCGCTCTGCATTTACTCGTTCTGTGCGAGCTGACTTTTAGTTACCGGTAAGGCTCCTAGAGACCCCACAAGTCTTGGAACATTGCTCCTTGGGTAGCGCGATCCTCTGCAGAATAACTGTCTGATTGCGAGACGCTTCTTCTACAAACGCTTCCTGTTCTCAGGTACTCAAACTTTTTTAAAGTTATTTTTCCCTCTCTCTTGCTAAGATTTTGCTGTGTAGCGGCATTTTGCAGCTCTCTCTCTGAGGGAGAATTTGCCTTTTAATTCATGTTTTGCCTCCATTTTTGGACTTAAAATGTCAGGGATAAATTGTTTTAATGCTCTGACTGTCGAATTCGGCACTACACTGCATCGTGTAGCTAAGGGCTGTGTCTGCTTACCCGTGGAATTTGAGTGGGGTGGAATGAACACAGCGTCTCAAACCAGCCATCCAGTGTGTTGTGTGATGTTCATAGATGGTATTAATAGGAGCAACTTAAAGGAACCTACAGGAATTTCAGAAAGCAGCCTGGTCACCTTTCTTTACTGGCTTATGGGCTTCTTTGAGGTTCTGGTTCCTGATGCATATTTGAGGGTTAAAACCCTGGCAAGAGAGTCTGAGGGAGGAATCCTGATGAGAACAGTGAGAGGTGGTTAGGAGGACCGAAATGCTGAGATCTGAATTGTTGCTGTTGCGTGCAGTTATTTCCTTATTTCAGCTGGAAGCAGTGGGAATCCAGGCAGTGGGATGTGACTGCTAGCTTAGCACCAGGCATGTTCTTTAAGTGTGCTGCTGCTTTTTCCTTTCTTTTAATGGATTAAAACAACTGAATGGTACTTTGTGCACAAAAACGTTTAAACCACTAAGGTATGGGAAGCAGTGGAAGCTTTCAACAAGGAGGGGATTTTGTGCAACGGTTGCCAAAGTAAGGCAGAAAAGGGGGATAAGGAAAAGAATCACCATTTAAGCTTTGCAAGACTCCTTCTCCAGAGTACAATTGACTCTGGCTTTATGTTTCTGTTTTGCCATTTAATTATCGTGGATTTTCTTGGGGCTCCGAGTTGAACTTACTGCAGTGGTGTTGGGAAGAAGCAAAGGACGCTACGGCGTGCAGGACGCAGCACTGAACTGGGTCTGCAGAGACCTGCCTTTCGATCTGCCTCTGCCTCTGACTTGCGAAGAGATGCTGGGCAAGATATTTTACTTAATGTGTCTTCTCCCCTCTCTTGGTGAGAAAGAGTTAAGGCTTCTAACAAGGTCTGTTTGAAAATTGCTAGAGTGTTTCGCGGCCTTTGGTGTAAGGGATCTGAAATGTTCCGATTTCTTTCTCTTGCAGGTGTGTGGTAAAAATGGTGCAGAAATACCAGTCCCCAGTTCGTGTCTACAAATATCCTTTTGAGCTCGTCATGGCAGTGAGTAATACTCAGCACTTTTACTTCTCCAGCTGCTGAGGGCTGCAACCTCAGGCCAGTGGGAGGTGGGGGCCTGTGGCTTTGGCTGGCATATTTTTGTGGCAACCTTATGGGCATGGTGCAGAAACAGAGGTTTAGCTCTTGTTATCTTTTTGTTCTTGCTTTCATTTTCCATGGCGGGGAAAAAAGAGAACTAACATCTCAGTATTTTAAGAGATGCTATTTAGTCATTAGAGTAGGGGGGGGAAAACCCAGCATAACCCAACCTTCTGTGAATTACTCTTTAACAAAGAAGGGAAAAAATGATACTCAGGTAGGCAGGATCAGTTTTTGGCCAGATACCGCCTTTGCCTTGTTACTGCCTGAATGCCATTCAGTTTAGAATCTCTCTAGATCTGATCCCAATCAGGATGTAGGATGTATGTGTCTAAATCTTGATTCAAAATCATACTGAGCCTTTTGATTTCATTAAAAGCTAGAAATCTTTGGGAAAAAATCTTGTATATTGTTCTTCCCTGTTCAACCTGTGACTGAAATGTTTGGAGATCTCTTCTTGAATTTTCTAATTTTCTACAAGTAGCTTGAGGACTGTCATTGAAGTTTTTTTGCTGGTGATGAAGAAAGCTAATGTGACTGTGGCAGCTTCCTTGGGGGGAGTTTAAGGACATTTGTGGTGTGCTGGGCTTTGTCACCGCTTTCCAAGATGTGAGTCAAATATCCATCTGTGTTTCAAGGACAGCACTGAGCGTTTGAGCATTTATCTGAGGTGCTTATAGACTCTTGCAAGGCTTTGTTGGGCATTTCACTCCACTGTAGGGATCCCTGAGTATTTGCCTCTTGTAGTCTGCTGCTTTCTCTGTCTCTCTTCCCTCCTGAACAAGGGCACCAGCTCTCTTTATTCTGTTGAGGATGAAAAATAAAGATGGAAAGCTATAGCCATATCAGGTAGCTGACATCATTCCCATGAGTGGAAGGGAGAGCCTGACATAATGCATTGTGTTCTTTACAACGTTGCCTCTTCTAGATACTTTGGAAATAAGTGCCCTAAGATTTGTTTTATCTAAAATGACCTCTGGTCTTTAACGCACCCAAAGGTAGCAGCAGTTCCTCAGCTGAGGATGGTTGCCGTTCGCTTTGATGATCTCTGATCATCAAAATAAATGCTTTTTCTTTTTTATTTTTTTGACGGTTGGGCTCTCTCCCAAATTCCCTCTCCTGCCACCCTCCTTTTTATTTTTCCCATATTTGCTGTGTCTGTTAACAGCTAAGCTGGTAGCATGCTGTGGAAGTGCCCCAACCAGTCTGGGGCTGGTGTTTGTGACAGTGAAACTTTTCCAGATGTGTTCTTTGGTCTCTCAGTGCATCCTGTGTTAACGTAAGGCACCAGTACTTGTTATGAAGATACTGGTAGTCTTTGCTCTATGCATATTTCTTCACATTCCTGTTATCTATATTAGCAAGATAAACCTAACACCATATGCCTGTCAATAGATTTGCTGCTAATATAGGAGGGATGCCTCTAGACAAATCCTTGGTAAGCTTGTTAGCAGAATGCCTAAAGGCTGGTGTTTGATGGTTTTGTTTTCCAAGTGATTTAATTTTATTTGCTTTCAGCTTTTCAGTGTAGCAGGACTTAAAAGCCCCCGAGTTTTCAGGGTTGGGATAGTAAATGTCATCCTTTGGTTGTTTAGCAGACTTCAATTCCCATTACCTTAGCAAAGTGATAAGTTGTCTTTTCTTATGAAGACCAAGTCGCTTGTCCAGGGTCACCCAAAGGACTGTGTAGTGGAGTAGGGAGCTGAGTGTAGACCCCTCAGTCCCACTGTAATGTCCCGTGAAAACCAGGTGTTTGCAGCAGGATCGTGAAGACTTGCATTACCAAGCGGCATTTTAATCTGGTGGCAGTCTGTGCAGGACACGGGCTTTATCGTGTCTGAGACGTTCAGTTGGAGACTTCCATTCGTGTGGAGGCAGCGCAGCCTTCGCAGAGCTGTCAGGTGCAAGCTGGCAGTTGCTGGAAGTTTTGCAGGGCTAGTGGGTGTGAAGTGAAGCTGTTTTGCTCCTCAGCATGTGGCTTTGCTGTTAATCTGCTTCAACAGAAATCTGACAGCAGCTTCCTCAGCACTGGGAATCTGATATTCAGCTGCTTTCACCTTTTCCTCTCAAGCGCTTCGTGTGAACCTCCAGAGTGCCAAGGTCTCATGCTGTGGTTAATGGTAGGAAAGCACAGGTCACTTGTCATGGGGGTGACCTCAAGACACCCCTTTATTTTATGGCTGCACCCTTCAGCCTGATACACTAGTGCTTGATTGCTTATCTGTGTAACAGGAAGGCTCATGCTTCCTCTGGCCTGCTCAGGCTGTGTCATGAGGTGACACAAACACTGCTCAGTGTTTGTTAGGAAAAGTTTGGGGGGTTTTCCCCCTTCTCAGAACCTCAGATGTTTGGACTGCCCCGTAGAAAACGATCCCTGTGCTTTGGTCAGATATGAGGGTCTGAGAAATAGGGTTGTCGCAGCCAAATGAGGCAAACGATTCATTGCTTCCTGGCCTTGTTCAAACGCCTTGTTCCTGTGCCTTTTGTGGAGCATCAGGAACACAATTTATCTTCCTTGAATTTGTAGAGTGCCTGTGTCTGCAGCTCATCCCCTAGACAGCTCGGGGCTGTGCTTGACAGATGAGCTGGTGCTTTTGCTGTTAATACCTTTGTTATTATGTGTCTCTGGATAATTGTCTATGGATTTACGCTCTCCAGCTTAGTAATACTTCTACTGATGTCTGCAGGCAGTAGGTTTGACGTATCTTCCAAATCCCTGAAAGGAGGACCTTGTTCCCTTCCTTGCTCTCTTTGCCCGTTCTGTGCATCCGAGGAAGCTTTTAAAAAGCCATCAGCTCACTGAGTGTATTCTGGTCATTCAGAGTTGTGAGTTTACTTTTTCTTGTTAGAAGAGTCCTCCCTTCTAAAAGGATTTAAACAAAGGATGATCTTTCCACACCTGTCCAAATTCACAGTAGTCATTTTCAGCAGCTCTGTTCCTAATCTGTGCTCACGTTAAAGGATCGAAAATGTTATACTCTTCAAATTGTAACCAGTGCCTGACATCTTTATCCCTTATGCTTGAAAAGAACCTTTATGAGTTTTGTGCTTTTTTGTCTTTTCATGTTTTTCCTTTTCATTTTATCTCTCTTTTTTTGTTGTTGTTGTTTGCTGTGTCTCTGTAAATGGAGCTGTTTCCTCAAATGGGTTGTCCTTCAAATCATGACTCTCTGGGCCTCATCTTGCCTTCTCTTCAATTAGATCAGCAGGTTTGAGATTGTGTGTATCTTCTTATTTTATTTTATAGACAAGAAAATCCTTAAGTATAAATGTATTCTTTTTGTTTTCTTTGTATAGTAGTTGCAATTTTAAACCTGAGTCTTTTTTTTTTTTTAATTAAAATGTTACAATGAGGGAAAAATCCAGAAAGGGAAGTAATTCTGCTGTGTAGCTCATGAGCGATAACTTGCCCCGATGTAAATTGTTGCGAGACTTCTCTGCTCTGTGAAGATGAGTTTGATTTGGGTGAGCAAGTCCAAAATGCATAGTTATACAGCAAATGGAGCTAAGAGAGAGATCCCATATTTAATAGTATTTGTTGCTAATGAATTATTAGGTTAGGTGAGATTAGGAGGGAGTTCTGTTCCAATTAATTTTAGTAGCATACTCAGCCCTTCACACTTACATTTAACATCTACCATTTTCATGCCCTTTATGGCACACGCTAGGTTTGCTTAGGATGGTTTCTAAAACTACAGATCTGAAATTAACCCCCCAGGGACTCTTACGCGGTCTGTACTCGATGTATGGTTTGAGTTGCCTCACAGTGTAAATGAGAAACTTCATGACAGCGCTTTGTGTTCAGCTCTTATTGCCACTAATAGCAATTTACAGTTTCTGCTGTGAGCAAGGGGTCTTTCTGCACGCCTGGTGCCAAGGGAGTGATAGAGGATGCCGATCATGAAAAGGGGAATATTTTGCTTGCAGGCTTCATGCCTTGAACCAAATCAAGCCTTTATCACTTTGCTGTCAGAGATTCTATCTTTCCTATGAAACGAAAGCTCTGCAAAACACAGCACTAGTAGATTAAAGGCTGGGCTTAGTTAAAAGTTTGGTATGTATGTGAAAATATATATAAATGTAACTTGACATTTAAGCTTACCACATACAGAATTATTAGCTTTGTGTTTGTGTCCTTTGCAAGGTTTACTTGCTGTTACCTAAAAATACATCATGGCTTTGAGAAGACAGAGCGAAGATCAGGCAGCTGGAAGTTTGCAGCAGCATCAGCTCTCGTGGCACATACCGACTGTGCTCCGTGCTTAAGACGGAGCCGCTCTTGAACCCTGTGTGCATGATGTGAGTTGGCGCTGCTGCTTTCCGCTTGAGCTCATCTCTCGGTGCTGCCCACGGCGTGTGTTGACACATATATGAGCAGCTCTTGAAAATGCATGCATGGATGACAGTGGCGTGCAATTCCTCCTCCGCTGGTTGAGTGGGACTCTTCAGGGTGCTTTGGCTACGTGCAGTTGTTCTGTGGGACATTTCTGAACTTGAGCATCACTCGGGCTCTCCAATAGACCTCTTAGGTACCAGCTCGTGATCCCCCTGCCCATGTCTGCAAGGGTTATCTGAGGTTCTGGCCTGCTGCCTGTACTTGCAAGCAGCTCTGTGGCTCTCTTTTCTAGTTTTAGGGGCAATTCAATGTTCTTTGCATCCAGTAGAACTGGAGTTCTTTGTTTTTCAGATAAGATAAAGTAAGAAATGAATGGTGTATACTCCTGTTTCTTCTGAGTGTGGCGAACTTAGTTCAAGCTATAAATGTTTCAGGTTTGTTTAGAGTCAGAAATTACTTCTGATGGAGTGAGCAGTAGAAAGCATTCCTTTGCTGTCGTCTTTACTCTGACCCTGTAACACAGGGTTGTAGCCCATCAAAAGTGAACGTTTTTGGTCCCTCTATGAGATGTCTCTTTCAAATGCCTGATCCTGCTGTGTTGCTGATTGTCACTGGATTTGGCAGGGGTCTTCATGCTTGCCCCTGAATAACCCGCCAGCAGATCAGCCTTGACCACAGCAGGCTATTTGCATGCTGGCAAAGCTACTTTGCAAATTTTACTTGTTCACAGCAGCTGAGGATCTGACCTGCAGTTACATGCAAGAGTCAAACATCCAGTATGACTAAAATAAACGCATCACTTAATTGTCTCAACATTCTTTTGTGCAAACAGTATTGGGAGGCTTGTATATGCAGTCTGACTGAAGGTTGCTTCTTGCTGGTTTAGCTGCAGGAGAAGAAACTCATGAGTACCACAGTTCAGGTCCTGACAGCTAGAATTGCTTTTCATACGCCCTTTCAAACTTATTTTAATTTGTGCCTTTTCAGCACCAACATGCATTGGGTTAAAGAGGTTAGATCTTTGACTAGCTTTATGTAATGACTTCTTCCTGTTACGTTCAGCAGATTGAGTGCATAGCATGCGTGCTCTCTGATGCTGTGACGTCTTGATTCAGTATTTTGCTGATGCAGTGATACTTTTGCAATGGAACTTCTGAGCCCTCTTTTGCTGGGGAGGCACCATGGCATGGCCCATACAGCTTGCAGTACACATTGGTAACCGATAAAAGGTTGTGTGAAAGCAGTATAACGTGCAAGCAGGCTGCTGTCTAGCAAGGATCGTGTTAGTTTTGTGGGTTTGTTTAGAGTGACAAGTTCAATGTTGTGTGTTCACAACTCATTCAGGTCTCAGTAAGACTGCTGCGCTCTTGCTACATAAGATGTGCAGACTGGCTGTCTAGGTCAACTACAGTGCAATATCTTACGGTGCCTACAGCACAGATGCACCACATAATACATTTTTGGGAGTTCCTATATAACTGCAGACTGGAATATACCCATCTTGAGCTCCAAGCTGTTGTCATTATTCTGGTGTCATCACAGGCTGCTTTTAGTAGAATCTTAACAAACATGTTTGCCAGCTCGTAACCTCCACTACCAAGCGTGACCTCTGGAACCAGAAGATCACTGCAGGGAGAGCAGAGCAGTTTCTGGCAGCTGGAATCCCTCTGAAGTGGCAGCAATTGTGCAGCTGATCAGAGGGGTGTGCAGAGCAGCCAAAGAGAGTAGATCTCTAAGTGCAGCATCCACAGCAGTGCTAGAGCAGAAGTTCCTGCGGTGGCCTGCTGCCCACTGTGTCCTTGGATAGCTGCTGATGACACGGGGTAGAGCTTTGCATTGCGTAGCCTGCACACCCAGTGCTTGAGAGATCCTTCAGAGCTGCTGTGACATAGGCAATGGCACAGTTTTCAGATACTTTCTGAAATGGTGTTTCTGGTTGACAGTACCCTAGAGATTGAGAAGGAATCAATGTGTCAGGGGGAAAATGTTTTAAAATAGTTCAATCGGTGTCACATGCGGCATGAAATATCCTGATAGTAATGTGAGGAGTAGTTGGGAAATGGATACTCCCCAACAAAACAGGATCTTTTCCCTCTGGCAGGCCTTTAGAACTTGCCTCTTGAGTGCAGACAAATCTTCTTTGGATGTGGGTGGTCTGACTGCAGCCATGCTCTGTGCTGGGTAATTTAAAGGCAGCAGCTTTGCTTGCCTCTTATTTTTGCCATGTTTTGAAGGTAATTTTGTTGCGACTGTCAGAAACTACTCCGTTAATGCTTTATGCGCTTACAGAGGATCTAGTGTGACTCAAGACATCATGCTCCAGTGTGGCTTGATGGTTTGAAGCCATGCTGTCAAGATGCACTATAAATATCCCATCATCTTACTGCTGATAAGTGTTTGCCAACAAAGGTCTGAAAGTAACCATCTCTCTGTCAGCTGGGATGATTCTTCACAGCTGTATTCATGTGCCTACGCCCTGCCACCGCCTGCTCCTGGTACTAAGCAGGTTGAGAGTGAGCAATAGCCAGGCTGAGCAAAGAGCTGACACTTCTCTTGAGATTACGGTGTGGGACATTTCCCTTCAAGCAAGTAGAACATGTTTGGTGAGTGCTGTTTACCACAGTGGATGGAAGCAGATGGAAGAACTCCTTGTTCACAGTTGTGGATGGCAACATCTGCACATCTGGCCTGCTTAGTGTGTCTTGTGGGGGGGGTGTCATACCAGTTTCTTTGTTATCTAAGACTCTATTTGCTGGGCAAAAATGGTTTAGGAGTGGAGGATGCTGGCACCATGTGCGGATTGAAGATTTATACTAATTCAGACAGTCAGTTCAGGATAGTCCTTGTTGTCTTTAATGGCCTTCTCCAGCTGCAACATGGAGGCTTATTTCTTTTGAGTCGTGTCTCAAGCTTAATCTGATCAGTGCAGCCTAGTGCTGGAATGGATGAGCTCTAAAGTCTTCAATGGCGCTGCAGCGCAGCACAAGGAAACACAATGGAGCTGGAACTATTGCCGTTGTCTTGTGTTCACAGTGACTGAAAGACTCTTCTTTCTTTTACTGAACATGTAGGTGCAGAAGGCAAACACTAAGCTCTTGAGCAGGGACTAGAAGAGGTGAGAAGATTTAGAACCATCTTTGACTGCTACGCCTCAACCAGCTTGGGCATGTCACTGCTCTCAGCAGTTTAAAAAGAGCCAAGTTTTACCCGTAATTATGGCCAATTTGTAAAAATTCTCACAGCAGCTTCTGGCAATGACAGATTGCCCTTCCAAGCAGGCATTACTTTGAATCACTCCAAAATCAAACAGGTTGGATCACACTGAGCAGCAAGTGGGTGACATGGCACTTGATTGCATGTTTTGCTCTTTAAGTGTTAATCACCTGAGATGCCTCCTCCCTTGCCTTTCTATTTCCCTTATATCTCTTTCCACAATGGGCTATTGTAGAAGCATCCATAGCTGGCAATGGTTCAGTTCCAAGTTGGAAGATTGGATCCCAGTTCCTGGCTAAGGCATCGCTGCCACAGCTATCTGTGAAGGCCAGTGCTTTGCATAGTTTGAGACTTGAACTGATCCACCACTGAGTTTCTTCTCCTTGCTAAGCAGAGAAAAATGCCATAGCGGAACAGCTCGAAGGGGATATTGTTGCCTCTCGGACAGGAGGTCAGGCACGTTGGTAGTTTTCCGAGTTAGCTTTGTGCAGCTGCCATGCATGTCCTGGTTTTAGTAGGTTTCCTGTGTCACTGGGTTGTGCCTGTATTGTAATAGGCAGCTGCTGCTCCCTGAATTGTTTCTTTCACCAAAAGCTGAAGAAATGAGGCAAATTATTGGCTGTAGTCCCAGGGAAGATAACACTGAGTTGATGTTTGCAGCCTGGATACTGTGGTCCAGTGGACTTGACTGGCAAATCTTTCCAGCAAAAGTGGTTTTTTTCCCCTCTGGCTCCAGAGCCCTTTTTTGCTACTCTGCACCTCCTTAAATGAAAGTTCCCTTTCCGCCACCTTCAGTGCATTTCTGCACCTCAGATATCCATTTAATCCCTCTTGGCTCCCAATTGTTCCATGGGTATTTCATTTTTGTTGTGGTTACTGAGCAGGAGGTATCTGCTCTACTGATTATGAGGTAAATGGATTATTGTCCAGTGAACTATAGCCCCTGTGGTTCCCTTCAGAAGCTTTGGCAGCTGGACTAAGTAGGAGGAGGGACTGCAAGGGACTCAAAAACTAGTCCAAATGCATCCGCTTCCTACTTAAAAGTGATGAAGGGTCTTATCTTGCTTCTCATCACTTCTTTTCAAAGAGATGATGATCTAGACATCATTAGCTCAAAACTTGATATCGTGTCTCCTCCTCCTTTCCCATTCATCTGAACGTAGGTGTACGTTTTCTTCCTTTATCCTGGCAAACTGTAACATGACCTTGAGGAATCTTGTTAATTACTACAGATTTAGACTGTATCTGATCGTGAAAGTTTGAAGTGTTTTAGCTCTTAGCACAAGGATTAAACCTTACCCTTGTAACAGCCACATAATAGTGACTGTAACAGTTTCCGTCTACATTGGGTGAATCACAGTTTAGTTCCTTTGTGTTCTGTATTATAATTTTCCCCAATAGCTGAGCTTTTGCACTCTTCAAAATCCCTCTCAAGTTCATCTTGGCATCATACAGGAGTCAGTCCATAGTTTTTCCATTCCTGTGCTCTTGCTTGAGTCTGAAATGGCACATCTTCATGATGCCATCACTAAGGAAGCCTTACCAGTATAAAAACCCAAACCAAACACACAAACAAATAAAAAACCCCCCAAACAAACCCTAAAGGCATGATGACTGTGCAGCCACTTCAGAGCATCACTTATCCAGTAGAAGATGAATGTTTTCCTGCCAGCTGCTGTTCCAAAATAGCTCAGTATGTTTCTGCATGATTTCCTGGACAGCAGCGTTTAGCACGCAAGCTCTGTGGATCTACACGCTGATGAGGAGAATCCAAACCGATTTGCCTATTAGTGAGAAGTTTGAGGAATCACTTCTCTTAGGTGACGTGTGGGGAGAAAGCCACAGCTGCTGCCCAGGGAGTAGGTTGGCAGCCCCAGGACTGAGAGGATAACATTCCCTCAAGGATATTAAGGTATGAAACTACATCATCTAACAGAAGCTGCCTGTTGTTGGAGCACATTGAACCACTCGAGACCAAGCAGCCGCTGCAAGAAACTCCCTGAAACCTCCCTGTGTGCGGGGGAGTTTGGTGTTTGAGGCACTTTGTTTCGTGCAGGATTTCAGTGCTCGGATGTCCCTGTTGCTTTGGATTCCTGAGGCCTCTCATGTCACTGATTTCAAGGTCACTTGCTAGAAAAGGATGTCAAAAGCCGCAGAGGAGAAACAGGAGTAGCTGTCAAAAGATCCTGCCCTCTGGCCGCGTTCTCTGCATTTTAGAGGAAACAGTGGTGATCCAGCTCTTGGCATACTGCAGGAGATTAAACTGGGGGGGGAAGGAACACCCTTGCACTGTCAATGTATACAACACCCTGGTACTAGCAAAGTGAAGGACTCAGAGGCAGTTTCTCCTTTTTCTTGGTGGTTGTGAGGCTTTAGAATGTCGTGTTTTGGTTTTGACATGTACTCTTATTTAACTTGTTCTCATTTGGCATCTGGCTGACCTTCAGGGCAGTGTCTTCTTGCAGAGGCATTTCTCTGTACTGCTTATTGTGTACTTGACCAACTATTTAGGACACTTAAGTGTGGCTTCCTTGCTTTGTCCTCAAAGACTCTCTTCTCACAAGGTATTTTCATCTCTCACGGTGTTGGTCCCATAAACTGTTTGCCCAGCATGGGTGAAACCACTTGGACACATCTCCCAGGAGGCTGCAGGGCAGAACCTTGGTGCAAGCGCTCCTTACTGATGCCATAGTCAGCCCTGTCACTATTGATTAATCGCTGCTGGGTGAGATTAATCATTTGCCAGCTCCTGTGGCACTTAGTAGGTGTTGGACTGGGATGCGAGGTCTTTGTTTAAGTGATTTGAAGTAGCCCTGCCTATGTGACTGCTGCTCTGAGCTTAGGTGGTCAGACTGGAGACCTCCCCATCTTCTGCACCCTGTGCTGTGACAGACCTCCCACAGCTCTCTCTCGCCTTCCCTTCAGCTGGCAAGGAAGAGCTGACCCTGCCAAAACCTTGAGTGTCTGTTATGACTTTCCTACTTAAGCTATAAATGGTTTCATTTGTAATTCTTTTTTTTATTTTCTTCTGGTGTTTTTTTTTTTTTTTTTTAATTCCAGCAGGCTCTTGACTGTATCTAAATGATTTTCTTTTTATGCTCTAGATGCATCCAACCCAATTGGTTGTTATTTCCAGGCAAAATATCTTGGAGAGTTCAAACAGATCCCAAACCCCACTGTCTTCACTCAGCCTTCTCATGATATTTACTGTGTAATTTCAGTCTGAGGGAGATGACTGTAAAGATTTAAATTGCATTCGTATGTTGGTTACATTATGCGTGCAGTCCACTAAAAAACCCTGCATTGTACTTTTTTTTGCAACAGTTCTTAGAAGGATCAGAGTGGCTGCATGATGCCATTAATTTTATATATGTGTGTGTATATTTATGTATATTTATATATTTATACATATATTTTATATATATATATTTGATCCTGTTTAAGACTTTAGGTCATCAAGATGGTTGTCTTAAAGCAATATTGTACATATGCACAATGTAAGTACACGTGTATATGTACTGGCCAGTGCAGAGTTACTGCAAGAAGGAGATGAGAGAGCAAGTTGGAGCAGGTGTATTAGCAGCTGAAGTATTAAAGCAAACCAATACCTTGTGCCTTTCATTCAACTGAGAGATTCTGTTGTTCCCCTTGCGCCCTGCAGAACCGTAAGAGGAGGAGAAAATAACAGCTAGTTCTGCTGACGGCTTGAAAAAAAATATAAACTATTTCGCTGCCTGTTTGGGAGCTCCTGACATAACCAGCTAATCTTATTAAAGCAATGCGTGTGCCGTTGTTGGATGCAGCCTGATGGGTTTGAATTGGAACCAGTCACTTGCCATGGGAAGTTTTATATTTATCTAAGCCGTTTTAGTTTTTCATGTGGTCCAGAGTGAAAAGTACAGTAGGGGCCTCAGAGATATGGGAAGAGTTCTCCAAGAAGTGTGGCAAAGCAAGCAGAAGATTACTCGGTGCCCTGGAGAGGAGGCTTTAAAGACCTGTGCATTTTGTTTACGGCTAGAACCCAGCTGGTAGTCTGCCTGCACTTTCCTACTGACACCAGAGCAATATGATAATCTGAAATAACTTCTGTTCTGCTCAGAGGTCTAGGAGCAGGAGATATGGAATGTGTCCTTAAGTGCCTGAGCTATTTTAAGAGCAGGTATTACGCACAACACTGGGGTACATGAATACGTACAGGGGCAACCAGCCTGTAAACTGCTGTGGGAAGGGAGAATGCAGCACCCAGAGCATGTGCTGACAACCGAGCTCGTCTCCATCATTATCACATCGATGCTTTCTGTTGTGGTAGATAACTCTCCCACGAGTATTTATATTTTTATGCGCTGTATGAAATGGTTGTGCCTTATGGAAAAAGGGGAGATGGCAGCAGTTCATTAGGCTCAGGTGTGGAACAATGGCAAAAAAGTCCTTATGAGCAAAATGATGGAGCTCTCTGCAAGGGCTTGAGGGTAAAAGGGAGCACGGATTCTCCTCCTGTCACAGCCGTAGTCAGATCCTGAGCTGCTTGTGCACCTTGTGCTAGCATTGCTTCAATTACATATTTACAATAATATCACAAAACACAGGGTGTTTTTCAGAAATCCAAGGAAAACATCCCATCCTGCAAAGGTCTTTCCACATAACAAGGTAGAAAAGTTAGGGAAAAGGGAGTGACAGGAGGTACCGTTTTATGCAACTTAAGTTTCTTTGCTGCAAGTGCCTTGGGGATCTGTAGATTTTGTTAGAGCAGAGGAAGAAGCTTTGGTTAAAAGGCTTTCTGGAGGGATGTGGGTTAATTAAAACAAGGAAGTTTTCAGAACCAAGACAGAATTGCTTTAGAAATGCATAAATCAAGGCAAACTGAGTAGCCAATAATTGGTGGCCTTACCTTGAGGGTTTAGGGCAACTAGAACTGTTTGACACTGCAAATTTTAAGGCACAGGAGTATCAAATATTTTTAAATAGCTTCTTCATGCAGGTGATATGGCAGAAATCACCAGAGCTGTGCTTGCTTATTGCTAGCTACAGATTAGACTCCTGATATTCAAGTTGTTAGGAGTCTCTTCATAATACATAGCAACAGACTTTGGTTACTACCTCACGGGTGTGAAAGAAAAGTTATGTTAAGACCTGCTTAGCTCGATGGCTGATGTGAGGGGATGCTGGCTCTGTTCATAACTATTTGTCTTTAACTTCAACCCCAGCATTGGCTCCTCTTTGCTCAGGGCTTAAGGGCCTCTGTTTTGCTGGACTTTTACTGTAAGGGAATTAATTCAGGAAGAGTTAAAATTAAAGCCAGAAGCTACCACGTGCTCTTTTTTTTCCCACTTCCAGGCATACGAGAAACGCTTTCCTACGTGTCCAGAGATCCCGGTCTTCCTGGGGAGTGAAATCCTGCATGAGTACAGAAGTGAGGACGGAGCTATACATATCATTGAGCGGAGCTGCAAACTGAATGTGGATGCTCCTAGGCTGCTGAAGAAGGCAAGTGACAGAGTCCTGGCTTTTGTTGGCTGGCTTAGATACATAAAAGCTCCTAAAATAAAAATTGCTCTTTCTCTTTTCTTTTTTTTTCTTCTCCTTTTGGTTCTTTATCCTTCTCAGATTGCAGGGGTAGAGTATGTTTTCTTCATCCAGAAAAACACAGTGAACTGGAAGGAGCGGACTCTCCGCATTGAAGCCCACAATGAGACTTTTGCCAACCGCGTGGTTGTCCACGAGACGTGCAGCTACTCAGTAAGTGCTTTGGTTCTGTTTGCCTGGGGAGGAAGTGTTGGAATTCATGTGCTAATAGATGGCGGGAAGTTGCTTCAATGAATTTGAACACTGGACCGTAGCATACTCTGGTTGGAGACTCTTGAACTGGGAGAGCTTTTTCCAGTGCTTTTGTAAGGCTTGAGGAACTTTTTTAGGTTGGTTGTGATACTCTGGTTGGAGTGTTAGGTTCTGGGGTGCTCCAGAGCTGCTGGTGTTCCTTGAGTCTGGTTTTGGTTGAAATTCAAATTAATAAAGCATCTAGTGTGTATTTAGGTCTGGATATTTAGAAAGAAACTTTTAGTATTTATTATGATGAGGGCCAGAGAGAAGAGTGGCAATTAGTTTTGCCCACAAAAAATGAAGATTTTAACACCTTGTCATGAGTGCCATGTTCTAAATACTTAGAGAAGGGTCTTGAGCCTTATCTGTGGCCTTGACTGTTGCACTTTGTGGCTGTATCTCCAGCAGCAGCATGCCATTTCATTGTAATTGTGCTATTAGGGCTCAGTCACTATTAAATAGCTTCATTTGCTTCTGGTAGGAATCAGATACTGCTTTTTGTTCCCTAAACAAAGTCCAGATCCTGTTACATACCTGCCTTTTTAGCAACCGACAGCTCAGCTTTTGGGGAGTGAGCAAATTGTATATAGCTTCTGTTTCAAGCAAGGCAAAGAATTGCAAAGCTGTTAATGTTTTGGATGGTGGGGGGGTTTCCTGAGCCACAGATCACTTGGTGCCTACATGGGGCTTCCTAAAAAAACAACACTGAATCAAACTTCCGTCATGGTGAAAGGCGCTGACAGTTCTGAAACGCTCCCAGGTCAACTCTGGAATGGCTCAGATGCGATTTCACGTGCCAGTTTTTGGCTGCATTGCCTCTGGCTCATGTTCTTCGGAAGGAAACGTCAGCAACTGGGCTTTGAGGGGGGAATGCTCTTCCTGGAACAGGGCGGGAGCTAGCTGTCTGCATCCTCAAGATGGTTCCTCACTCTATTTTTACCAGTTCCCATTTCCCTGCCAGAGTGCACCGGAAAGAGTTTTGGGTTTTTTTTTTATCTCTCCTCTTCCCTTTTCTATTCTCTGAAGCAACTTGGAGAAACACAATCCTGCTCTTACAGTTACTTAATATCTCCCCTGAGGGAATATGTGTCCTTTAGAGAGCTTGTATCTTTGCTTGGGGGCTGGGATTATTTTTTTTTTTCTTCTCTTTCCTGTCAGTTTGTGAACAGCAGCACCTACAGAGAAAAGGTAGAGCCCTTTCTGAAAGGGATTAAGTTTAAAAAAGGAAACTATTATCTAGGTTTTTACCATGTAGAGAGTAACTGAGGGGAAATAGCTGGAAAGAGGAGGTGTAAATTGAACTGACAGTGGGAAAACTCCCAGCTTTGCCATGTGTCCTGAATTTTGGGATCAAGACTGCCATTAGTGGCTGGGTTTCCTATCCAAAACTACAAAAAACACTGGTTTGGGGGGTTTTTTTCCTTTGCAGATGTAGGAAGTGCATATTCTGAGAGGCTGTTTCTGCCTTTCCATAAGGAGATCTTGACATGATGGTTTCAAGTGGGCAAGTGGGTTTCAAGTGGGCAGGCTCACTGCTGTTTTAATGCAACTTCTGCTATGAATATTACCATTCGGGTCTGCTGGGGCAGAGATGAGATGGGGTTTAATCTCCATTTCCTCATGCATGCCTTAACCACAAATGTCCACATGTCCGGTTCACGATGTGCTTCTGTTGACCTCAGAGAGAAATAAAGCCTTTTCTGCCCCCTTGCTCTGTAGCTCTGTAGATTAAATGTTCAGTACTGGGGCAAGGGCCCTGCCATAAGGTGAGCTGTCTAACCTTACATCTGTTTTTGGGCTTAGGTTCATCCTGAGAATGAAGAATGGACTTGCTTTGAACAGTCGGCATCTCTTGACATCAAGTCATTTTTTGGCTTTGAAAGCACAGTGGAAAAAATTGCCATGAAGCAGTACACTTCAAACATCAAACGGGTAAGTTGGGCTTCCCTTTGTGCCCTAAAACCCAAAGTCAAACTCCTGCTCTCGGCGTGCCTCTACTTCCTTCTCTGTAAAACAGACCCGATATAGTTTTGTATCCTTGCTTATGTTTCTAAAATCACTCAGTAGAGCAAACAAAGTAAAAAAACCCAGTGTGCAATGAGAAAAAAAAAAAAAAATCACTAAACAATCTGCTCTCTGGAATGTGGCTGCGCAGGGGTGGAAGCAGGCTGTGCCAGAGGAGGATCGCAGTGGGTGCTGTGGGTGCCAGGCTCCTCAGACACTGAGGACACTGTTCTCCTGCAGAAAGGGAAAGTTCTGTGTAAATAACCAGCACCCTGTCTCCCCAGTGGCTTGGGCAGAGGCATTTCCTTTCAGTGGCCTTTTTTAACCTGGGCTGCAGAGGGGTGGTTTGGGAGCAGGAGGGGATAAAAGTGTTATAAAGGTAGCCACATCCATAGCGTTGGGTGGCCAGTGGTGTCATTCACTGTTTGTGTGGTGCTTTCATACTGAAATGTTTCCAACAGAGTCATGCAGATGGAAGGAAACAACTATTTCCCTTCTCTTTGTTTCTAAAATTAGTCCTCTGTCCTGAGGAGAACTCTTCTGCACCTTGCTGGTTCTGGATTGTGATGTTTTGGGGTTTTTCCCCCCCTCTAATGAGAGTTTTCCGCTACAGGGCAAAGAAGTGATAGAGCACTATTTGAAGGAGCTGATCTCCCAGGGGATCACGTTCATCCCGCGCTGGACGCCTCCCGCAGCGTGTGGACCGAAGGACGAGCGAACCCCGGCCGTGGGACGCGATGCTGATGCTGTACAGCTCGAGACTGGGGCTCCTGGAATCACCAAAGAGCAAACTGGCAGCTCCTGCCCCCCAGCAGAAGCTGGCAGCCCCGATGGTATGCAATGTCCAGGCAGTAGCAGCTGCTGGCAATCTAAATGCCTTGAGTAGCACTGAGGGGTGTATTTTTATTTTTTTTGGCAGGACGTTTTTCTTTTGGAGTGTGGGTGGGGAGGAAGGAAGGTTATTTTCTTTCTTCAAGAAGAGCACAAATGGAACCCTTCCCCCCTAAGAAAAAAAAAAAACTGAAAAACCAAGAAAAACTGTGCAGGCAGTATGTTTTTGTTTGAGCTTAGAGGAAAAAACCTTACTTTTGATCTGACTTTGAAGGCATTTAGTACCTTAAATTGGAGAAACTTAAAGGTATTTTGAGTATGCTGTAATTGAATTATAAGGAAATATTTTGGCTGTTTCAAAATTAATATTCTTGGGGATTGGTTTGGATGGGTTTTGCCCCTCCATCAGGCTAAGACAAACCTGCAGAATGTTGCCTAATGCATTTCTCATACCAAATGCCTGAATTGGACTTTATCTTCCTGTGTGTTGAAGTGGTGATATCTTCTAGACTAAATAAAATTCTTCTCTTGCAAAAGAAGTAGGAAGGGCCTTTTAATTTAGAGCTGTGATATCAGAAGTAGGAGTTGTTGCTCCTCAGAAGGAAAGGCAGCACTTGTTTTACTGGGTGTAGCTAGGGGAAAAGCTTGGAATTTGAAACTGTCACTGATTCTGGTCCCACAAGACCTACTCTGGTAGCTTCCCTGTGTTGGAATTTATCTGGAAAAAAGATTGAAATTCACAGAGGATCTGACTATAAGAAATGTTTCATGTGCTTTCAGATTAAAGTTAATCTAAGAGTGTCAGACCTCATCTAGAAGGAGAGTAGCTCTTAGTTTTCTGCTTATACTCATGTTTAGGAAGTGATTATCTTCCCCAGGACTGCTCCCCAGCCTGCTGGCTCTCTGGATTCGGTGGGAGTGTAGCACTTATCAAAGAGAACTTCTGTATTATCAGGCAGCAGCAGCGTAACTTGTGGGCTTCCAGGCCTTATTCTGAATGGTATCTACTGGGGAAAAAAAAACAAACCAAACCCTGCCTGATGAAGAGGTTCTTTCCAACCCAGCACATTCTATGATTCTAAGAGCTGGCTCCAGGTGGTCCTTCCAGCCCTCCTCCTCCTCCTCCTGTGCCCTCACACCTCCAGCACAGCTCCTGGCTGGTGCTGTTCCCCTCTGGGCTCCATATTCTCTTTGCTGGCCTCCACATATAAGCCTTGGCCAGCACATCTGCTGCTCTCTGAATGCTGGCAGGCTCTGGCCCCTTGTTCTTTGTCTCTGGTTTGGAGGGACCTCGAGCTGCTGCTATGCACAGGACTTCACCCTTGCAGTCAGGAATGGTAGCATTCGTCTCCCTTTCTCTCTGGTGTCCTTAAGCAGAATAACACTTGTAGTTTTCAGCTGGCAGCTTTTTAACCTCTTGTCACAGGAATTGCGTGTGAGATCTTTCGGACACCAAAGGATTTAGGTACCTAGGTCCTGGAGTGGTTAATGAGGCGAGTGCCAGAGCTCATAATATTTCTTTTAAAGCTCCTGCTGGAGCAGTTCAGGGCTGAATGAAATATTAGTGTTCTAAGGGACAGGCAAAGTATCCTTGTCCCCTAAACATTGTGAGAATATCACTCACTCGCATCCCTCAGGCAGCAAAAATGAGGCCTTTCTGTGCTCTTCCAGTGTAAATCATGAGTAACCTGATGTGTAGAAATAACTGCATGTCTCCTTTCTGGCTATGCCAAGTCTCCTCTGAATTGTACTTTTTTTTTTTTCTTTCCAGCTGACAAATTGGATGCTGATTACATTGAGCGGTATCTGGGCCAGCTGACTCCAATGCAAGAGAGTTGCTTGATCCGCCTTCGCCAGTGGCTTCAAGAAACACACAAAGGCAAGGTGGGTAGGTGAGACAGGGAGCCATTGTTTGTTTTAATCTTCTTTATCCAAATGTATGATTTCAAAACCACACAGGATTCGGGAAGCAGAGACAGTCTCGCCTAGTGGTGTGAGGTATATTGTGTAAACCTTGAATAGAAGAGCTGTGGGCACTGAATCGGGGCAAGTACATCTGGCATTTGCCAGCTAGTATAGATAGAAATGTTTTTCCCTGAAAAGCAGCTCGGGTACTGTGGGCTGGATGTGTCTGTGCTCTGCTGTGATGTTCAGCGACTGCTTGGGCTCCTCCTGGTTACAGGGAAGTCTTTATATCAGGCTGTGAGGGTAAGTGGTATGTGGCTGAGAAAAGGAAATAAAAGATCTCGGGGAGCTTGAATGCCTGGAGGGATCTAACTTGAGATTTCCTGATGGAGCAAGATGGGATGGGAAGGAAGAAACTACCAAGGGATAGCAACAGACAGAGAAATTGGGTGGGCTGAGTAGATAAAGAGGGGAAAACAGGAGAAAGGTGGTTGGAGCAATTAGTCCTCCTTAAAAACAGAGTATAGCTAGATAGCGTTTCAGAAGTAAACTTCTTGGCTTGGAAGGTAACTGCTCAGTCAGTCATACAGGGCGAGTTGGGAAGTGTTCTGCTTTGGAAGACTTCAAATTTTATTTTATCTTCTTTGAACTGATCTTCCCAAAAGAGGCTCCTGGTTGCAAGGAGCTTTGTTGGTGCTTTCTGCATGCCTTGTTATATCTTTCTTGGAGCCAGGAGAGAGCATGTCTTGTCTGAGTATAAGGAGTTTAAATGTGATTTATAAAGCCCTATTTTTTTCATGGAAAAACTAACATGTATCACCCATTTAGAAATAAAAGGTAACAAAGATTTAGCACTATAGTTCTACTGTTGATCTCATGAAGCAGTCCCTGTCTGTGCATGTGAGTTGTGTTGGTGGGTGGAGAAACGGTTACAGAAAAACAGAAATCTGAGGAGAACAGTGTGTGTTGAGGTACTGTGTGAAAGTCTCCCAGCAGCTGATGAGCTCTGGAGACTAACAATGCTGTTGAATCTGTAAGAGCTGATAAATTCAGAACACCAGGCAACCGCCGAATCTATCCAAGGCCGCTGGTATATGGTAACATCAACAACAGGTTGACCATGCCCAAGAGTGTGGTAGCTGCTAGAGACTACAGGAATATATCTACACGCACCCAGTGGACCAAAGGACCCCTTGAAGGACTGTCAGAACACCTGTCTGCGAGCTGCTGCCATGTCCCTGTGATGCTCTGCCTCCAAGAAAACAACTGGGACTGGGCTCCCAACTAACCATGTAATGCTCTGAAATATAGGACATGAGGCTTTTCAGATCTACCGTGGCCTGCCCGGTAAAATGGACTTGTGTGTGGTAGGAGATACTTCAGCTATTGGGTATCCAGCTGAAAACGAGCCCTAGATGAGAGTAAGATAGTGAGACTTTTATCTGTGTGTGTCGTCTCCGAGGACCTTGGTTTCAGGTGGAAGCAGCACAATCTAAATGTTTGCCTAGTTTGTTCCGTAGGTTGTTTTGTGGGGTTTTTAGTTAGGTTTTTTTTTTTCCCCCTCTCCTAGTCAGAGACTGGGGAATGGAAACTAGAGAAGGTAAAAGCTGACAGCACATGAGGAAAAAAAGTGAAAGAAGCACCTCTTGGGGTGCTTGGAGCTCTGTGAGGGTGTGCAGGCCCTTGTTCGTCCTGCCAGGGGCGTGTGCTGCCTCAGGTCCCTCGGCAAGGTGCTGCTGGTGGCAGAGTGCTGTCCCCGACAGCTGGGAGTTGCCTTGTGCCCTTCGTGTCGGCTTTGTGAGCTCTGTTTCCATACATGGTCTCGAACAGGTGGGAAGGATGGTGCTGCCTGTTGAATCTGTGTCCTAAACCTCCTGCCCCTCACCCTTTTGCTTCTCAGAACAATGCAGAATCAGGAACTTGCCCTACATGACTTGAGTTTTCCCTGGAGAGGCTGTTACCTTGCTGTAGCAATCTGTTCTTTTAATTCAGAGCGGAGATGTCCTTATTCTTCTGTCAAAAAATATTTGTAGATCTCCTGTCTGGTGAAAAATATCTGTTATTTTTGTCTTTTTCATCCTATTTCACTATCCATTCCCTGCTCCTTCCAAAGCAGACATTATCCTTTAGAATTAGATTTATCATTGCTTTAAAAAAATCTGAGTGGTTGACAAAACAACCTTGGTGTTCAAAATGCTGTTAATGTTGCAGATACTTAAAGCTAGTAATCAACGGCTTTGCACCATGTAGAAAAGTACATGTAGTTTCGACAGTAAATAGAAAACCAGGCTGATATTAAAACCATTTTCTTGGATTTGGGAGTTACTGCTTTGGTTGGGCCAAACATAAGAAACTGGTTCCACTATGGAATGAGTCGCCTCAGAGCTTCTTGCCTTTCTTTCAGGCAGAAGCGCTGAATTTGCCTCTTAGCTGTGTACGGTGTAGATTTGAAACGTGAAAAGTAACAGAATCCTCTAACAGCCATCCCCTCTCCTGGGTCTTACAGAAGATCCAGGGACTGTTAGAGATGTCTGTGGTTTTGCCTGTTGTCCTGTGAGTAACCACTTCCTCTGGGCAGCAGAAATGTGAATCTAAATCACCTAATGAGACTTCTGCTGCCTTTAATCTTGCTTGCAATGCAGAAGATTTTGGTGACATTCTTTTAAATGCATCAAAGACCCTCTTTGGGGAGGTTGCCCTTTCCCTTCCTGTGCCATACAAATACAGTGTCCGCTGTGTTAAAATATGCCGCAGGGTGTTTATTTTCCATCTCCTCAGGTGCTTCTTGGCTTGGCTTTAGGCTGCCTGAACTCTGCCCCTTTCTTTCGGTGGAATCAGTTCTTTGTGTCTCTTGCAGCTTTGTGCCAGCTCGTGAAACTGAGGTTACTCCCAGCGTGACGCTGCCGACGGCTTTGGTTTCTTCCCTGCTTTCTGTTTTCCTGGGCAGGCCAGTGAGCGAACAAAAGTGCTTTGACTCCTGAGCACACGCCTTTGTTTGTATGACAACAGGCCTCGGGTCGCTCGTGTTGGGCTGAACATGGTCCAGATACTCTAGGGGAGGTTAGCCCTGCTCAAGAGATCTTGAATTTTTAGTGAAAACTTGATTTTAGTGAGTGAGGCCAAGCATTTCTGGGGAAGTTTGGGTCAAGAGAAAGCAGCAGCACGTACACCTATAAGCCATCTGGGTTTGCAGCTGACAGGCATTTAGTCAAATTTGGCACTTGTATGGAATCTATCAGGTTTACTGTTAATTTATGTGGCATAGTATCACTGGCAAATTTTATTTGATTTTTCAGCTAAAGGGAACATGAGAGATTCAGAAGTCGGTTGGAATAAGCCATTCTACCGGTTTGGTTTGGGAAAGCTTTTGTGTTTGTGATCCTGAAATTACTGATAGGAAGCATTGGAGTGAGTGATAGAGAGGGTAGGTTGTAGTTTTGGTTGACTTCCAGATGGTGTTTGATTTGTCCTCATGGAAAGCTAGCTGAGAGGAACCTCAACGGGCCCAGAGTCTTCTGGAGCTCCTGGCAGTCAGGGATCAGAGAGAGACTTCTTGCAGACTGGGAATACTTCTTTTGTGCTCCTAGCACCATCTGCTACGTTCAGCTGGATTAGTTAAGGAGGCAAAAGGAATGTAGGTTTAATATTTTTTTATCACAGAATTTCTTTGGTTGGAAGAGGCCTTTAAGATCGAGTCCAACCATCAAGCTGGCACTGCCAGGTCCACCACTAACCTATGTCCCTAAGCACCGGATCTAACCATTGTTTAAATACCTCAAGGGATAGTGACTCAACCACTTCCCTGGACAGCCTGTTCCATGCTTAGCAACTCTTTCAGTCAAGATATTTTTCCTAATATCCAATCTAAATCTCCCCTGGCAAAACTTGAGGCGTTTCCTCTTATCCTGTCACTTGTTATATGGGAGAAGAGGCCAACTATCTTAGTTTTAAGAGGTGAAAAAGTGATGTGTGCTTTATGGAATGGTGGTGAAGGTAATGTACTAGCCTTGATCCTCGGCCTTTCTCTTCTCTCAGATCCCCAAAGATGAACATATCCTTCGATTTCTGCGGGCTCGGGACTTCAACATTGACAAAGCTCGAGAAATGCTCTGTCAGTCCCTGTCTTGGCGAAAGCAGTACCAGGTGGATTACATCCTGCAGTCATGGAGGCCTCCAGCCCTCTTAGATGAATACTACACTGGAGGATGGCACTATCAAGACAAAGGTCAGACGCTGCCCCGTATGTCAATGCTACAGCACGATTGACGTTAAAGGACCTCATAAGTAACCTGGAATTTTTGGTGAAAGTTGTGTTGACACTTTAAAAGTTAACAAAGCAGTTCAACATCTGTAAATAACCACTCTGTTTTGCCATGGTTTTATTTTCTCTGTGCAGATCAGACAGACTAGAGCTAGTGCAAAGCAGCACCTCTTTGCTAAAGTTGCCTTGGATATGATTCCTATCCTTATACAGATATTTAATGTGGCTTTTATAGAGTAAAAAGAGACTAGAGTACTTCCCTCTTTAAACCCTTACCTTTGTTTTGAAGATGGACGCCCGCTCTACATCCTTCGTCTTGGCCAGATGGACACAAAAGGTTTGGTGAAAGCCCTGGGAGAGGAATCACTGCTGCGACATGTAAGTTGTGCTTTCATTTCTAGCCAGATGAGCTCTTTTTCTCTTGGGAAGATTAAATGTCTTGATATAGTACAGCTGGAATCTAGTTGCCTGACACAAGCAACACCTGTGTTTCATGGCTGCAGCTTGAAGTTGGCTTAATGGCTTTGGCGCAGCACAACTCTGTCTTCCTGCAGAGACAAAACCCAAACACTTGTAATGGTACAAATGGGCCAGAAGGACATTTTCTGATAATTTTCAATACCAACACAACTTTTCTGTAGAGAAGCCTTTCTTTTGCATGTAGACTTCTATTTTGCACACTGCAAGTACTCGAGCTGCTAGACTTCTGTTTTGTTTTTTTTTAAATAAGATCTCTAGGCTGGTTTCTCAGTCATACTCAGGCTAATCCTAGTCTGTACTATCTTTGATTTCAGGTTCTGTCAATAAATGAGGAAGGACAAAAGAGATGTGAGGAAAATACCAACATCTTTGGTCGCCCCATCACGTTAGTATAGTTTTCATGTATCCTTACAGAGTTTGAACTGACATAATGAGAGGAATGCTTCTGTGAAGGTTTTAGATGCTGTGCTTAAGGGTTAAAGTGCAGACAGCAGTGTGTGTCTGTTACGGGCTGTGCCTGGGCTTGGGATACCCATGTATAGTAGACTTGAGTGCAGGTAAATTCTACAGCTTCATGTGAATGCCAGTATTAGGTCCTTCCTTACATGTTTTTCTGTCCCCCTTCAGATAGAGTTAGTCTTGCTATCTTGGTGATTTTAATCTGGATCCATGTAACTCTCTGTTTATACAGGAAACTGCCTGCCAGCTTCTGCTTTCATTTAAAATGTACTTTTGAATTATTTTTAGCAATAGGCCTTCATGCTTTCACCCTCTTCCGCACTGATGGCATATGTTCCTGCCTTCAGCTATGGGTGTCCCAAAAAGCTCCTTGGTTTGGGCCGTCTTGCAGATCTGCTTTTTGCTGGACCTGTTGGTCTCCCTGCTTGCTTCCCCAGATCCTGTGCAGGCTGTTGTATTGCTGAGCTATTTTGGACTTTTTTTCCCTGTGTGTTTGTTTTAGGTCTTGGACGTGCCTGGTGGACTTGGAAGGGCTAAATATGCGGCATCTCTGGCGACCTGGTGTTAAGGCCCTGCTTCGGATAATTGAGGTTGTGGAGGACAACTACCCTGAAACTCTGGGGAGACTATTGATAGTGCGAGCGCCCAGGGTTTTTCCTGTGCTCTGGACTCTGGTGGGTAAAACCTGGACTGCGGGGCAATAAGCACTTGTGTGCATACACATAGCTAAACCCTCCAGTCGGTGTCACTTCTGGTTTCAAGAGTTAGGGAGGGAGAAGCTTCCAGGTATCTTGGAGCTGAACTCCTCAGGAGGCCATAGCATGCTGGTAGCCCGCTGGGTTCTGGTGGCTGTCGTAACCAGGACAGGTTGTCGAACTTAAACTGCAAATCCTCGTGTGGCAGCTATAGTCCAAACTTAGTGGGTTTTCACTTGCCAGGAAAAGACAAGCATTTCTTTTGTCTCCTGCTGGAGGACAGTGAAGAGTAATAAATACAGTTCTGCCTGGTGCCTGCTGATTGTTCTGGCAGTGCAAGAACATAGAACATGCTCTTTAAATTTCTTGTGAGGTTTATACGTGGTGCAGTGACTGCAAACTTATTTTATGTGAAGTAGAAAGTGTTGTGAGGCATTACAGTATGCTCCCCATTTGCTGCCTCTTTCTCTGGGGAAGTGGCTCAGAGCTGTGAAGCTCTGCACTACTGCTGGTC
>NW_009713672.1:0-14999 GCF_000703405.1 Apaloderma vittatum | reverse complement strand
GCTGGCCAGACCTTTTGGCCCAGACACTAAAGCATCATGTGAGATGACATAAATATTGTCTCTAATGTCACTCAGTGATGTCCTCTGCCTGCTTTATATTTCAGGTCAGTCCTTTTATCAATGAGAACACAAGGCAGAAGTTCCTCATTTACAGTGGGAATAACTACCAGGGCCCAGGAGGGCTGGTAGACTATGTGGACAGAGATGTGATCCCAGATTTCCTGGGAGGAGATTGCATGGTGAGTTTGCCATCCTGTTGGGCAAGTGGGATCTGCAAGCTCCTTTTTTTTTTTTTTTTTTTTTTAAATATTTTTTGGTGTGTCATCATTCCTCCCACCAACAGCCTGACCTTCCACTCCCTTCAGAAAGACGGTTAAATCTCCATTCTGGCTGGGATACCCCTGTGCTGAGCACGGTGCGGTTAATTTTGTGCACAGGAGATTTCGCCCTGAAGTGGTGATGCTGCTCTGGAGAAAATGGAGTTAGAGCTCAGCTCTCTACACGCAGCTTAGATAAACTCTTATAGTTCAAGTAAATTTAGTCCTGCTGTGAAATCTTATCCCAGCTGAGGGTGTCATCCTCTGTCTGACAGCTGGCTGCTGTTTGTAGTACAGGGGATTTGATACCTTCCCACTAGATTCATATGAATCCTCTTATTTGTTTGTCTGACTCTTCCAGTGTACTGTCCCAGAAGGCGGGCTTGTTCCCAAGTCACTTTATCAAACAGAAGAAGAGCCTGAGAACTCGGATCACATCCGGCTGTGGACAGAAACCATCTATCATTCAGCGAATGTCCTCAAAGGAGCTCCACATGAGGTACAAACCAGAACTTTGTGAGGCCAGGGGAGGTGCTGTGCTGGTGTCGGTGCTGTGGTCCTTTTGTTGAGGCTGCCTAGAGCAGCAAAAGGGCTCCCGAAGGGCGAGCATGGGATGGTCCAGCAGCAGCGTGCCTTTCTTGGGAAGACTAGTGCTAGCAAACAGCTAGAAGTGTGGAGGTTAAGAACAGCAATTTGAGAAGCAGTGCCTCTTATCTCTACTGTGGCCTGATCTGCAAGATACAGTCTCTTACTCTGCCTTCTTGGAGAAATAAAATTCTCTCCGTTTCCTGTCTGATAGTACCGCTTCCATTCTGTGCCAGAGCTAGGAGAGTAACAGTGGTGATACAAGAAGGAATGTCCTGGGAACATCCTGGTGGAGGGGCACCACAAAACAAAATGTCTAAAAGAAATAACTCAGTGTTAAAACTGTGCACAAACTTCATCGATGATGAGTAACTCCGATTTGGTCTGCTCAGATTCCTTAAAAAAGCAGTGCCTTTTGGAGCTCGTAGCTGCTCTCTGTGTTCTAACACCTCTCTGCGGTTCCACTGAGGTTTTCCTAGTAGTAGTAAAGGATTTACAAGCAACAGGGGAGAGCTGGGGTGAAGAACGTCCTGTGTCAGAAGGCTGGCAATGGGAATCGGTCTGTGTCCTCCTTAGGGATCAAGAGGGATAGCTTGACCGAAGGCTTGTAGAGCAAAGCGTGTTTGCAGGGTGAGGGGGAATGCACTGGCTGCCACCTGAAGACCTGATTTTTACCAAGTGCTTGTTCCATTCCTGTCTTAGATAGTTGTGGAGATTCTGGAGGGGGAATCAGTCATCACGTGGGACTTCGACATCCTGAAGGGAGATGTGGTGTTCAGCCTCTTTCATTCCAAACGAGCTCCTGAAACAAATCATAAAGAAGCCACGTTGCCAAGTACCTCTGCTGCTGGTGACAACGTGCAGCTGATCGATAAGTCGTGGGTCCTTGGCGTGGATTACAGCCGCCTGGAATCTCCACTGGTTTGCCGGGAAGGAGAGAGCATCCAGGTCAGATGTGTTGAGGTCTTGGTATGATCTTATGGTCCTAGAAAACTCCAAAATGGTCCAGCAGTGGGGAGGGGAAGGAACTGATGGCATGGGAAATCATGCATTGCCTGGAAAGAGTTGTTGTGGTCATTATTCCCTGGATATTCCTTGTGAAAGTGGCTGATCTGGCAGCCCTAATTTAGGCTAAGCCATTGGAGAGGGATTCAATAAACCATGATAAAAAAGGTAATTGAAAATAACTTTTTTTTTTTTTTTTTTAACTAGCGTTACAGGCATGTGGCTCAGGCCTGTTAAAATAAGTGAATGGTATGTGCGTCCTGAAGTAGTCAGCTCAATAGTTCGTTTTGCCTTTCTGTTTCTTGAGACACCTGGTGGTTGCTTGACAGAACTTTCCTTCTCCCCTAGGGATCTCATGTGACTCGCTGGCCTGGCTTTTACATTCTCCAGTGGAAGATGCACGGCCCTCTGCCCTGTGCTGGCACTACCCTCCCTCGGGTGGACGATGTTCTGGCCTCTCTGCAAGTTTCCAGTCATAAGTGCAAACTTATTTACTACTACGAGGTGCTTGCATCCAAGGACTTCAGGTAAGAGATTTACCGAGAGGATTTACTGTACAGCTTGTAAGAGAAGAAGCCAAGTGAGAGGCCTGAGTGCGGGTAAAACATCCAGAGAGCAGTGACATCCATGGGACACACATTTCATTGATGATAAGTTAGATGGACACAAATTTTGTGGCGTTTTGTGCAAAGCATCTCCTTCAGTGCTATAGGTAATAAGGGATCCCTTGGCCCTATGTCCAGTGCTAGAATTTGTGCTTCAGTTTTTGCTTAGAGTTGCCTGAAGAGGAAAGGGGATGTTCTGATCTTTATTGGGAATATTTTGAGAAGTTACTTTTGGAGTAACTGAAATATCAACTGGGCTCTTTCCTTTCGTATTTCGTTTGGCATTGAGCAGGATGTCACTCGTGACTTGAAGAACACTTGCTGAGCAGGTGAATACATCAACCTTGGCAGGACCTGCCTTGCCTCCTTTAATGCCAAAAGTCCTTTTCAAATCACCCAGTGATTTTAATTCCCTGCAAGCACTTGCCCTTCCTTGAAAGGAAGCATGAGATATAACAGACTTTGCAGGTGGCCACCTCAAGGATGTCACTTGGCCAGAACAGCAGCACATTCCCTGCTTCAGTTGTTCAAACCTGTTCCTTGTTGCATCGGGAACAGGAGGCTGTCACGGCTGTGGCAAACCCAGCATTGCTTTTGGCAGAAGGAGCTGAAGCCTGTGGCTTGACGTGCTGAATTTGGGACTCTCCTGCTCAGCGGGCTGGAGTTCTTGGGTTAGCTGTGGCAGCTGCATTCGTGGCGCTGTGCTGTGCTTGGTGTGCTCTTGAGTTCTCTGCTCAGGGGCAGGGGCTCCAGCTGTGTCCCACTCCTGGAATAACTGCAAGAGACCAAGTGCAGTATCTGTAGATGGAGGGATGAAAGAAGTCTCCACCAAATTAATTTTTCGTTGTGACACAGAGATTCTTAGAGACCAAGTTGAAAGTGATGGGACAAAAAAAATAAAATACTTCTGGGAAATGATACAGAGCATAAGTCGATCTGTCAGATCTCCAGAGCAATCTGTTAAGAGCTGTCCTACTAACAAACGCGCCTGCTTTCTCCCATCCCAGGGGATCCATGTCAAGCCTGGAATCTTGCAACAGCGGCTTTTCCCAGCTGAGCGGAGCCACGACATCTTCCAGCCAGTCCCAGAGCAGCTCTCACCTTTCTAGATAGCAGGAACTCAAGGCTGCAGCGGCAAGAAAATAATTGCTGGGGCCTTCCCGGGTGCCTCCACCCTGAGCTGCTCTTGTGCACCAAACCAAAGAGCCTTGAGGCAGTCGTTGGCGTGACCGCAGGTAGCAGCCGTTCGGACACAGAGAGGCTTCTGGGAGCTACTTTCAACCTAAAAACTTGTAGAGTTCAAATGGCAGAGGTGGAAATTTTTGTATCGCCGCCTACTCCTCAAGTAGTCTTTTTCACAAACTGTGTGTTTTTTGGACGAATGTGGGTTTGCATGAATCCATGTATTGCTCAGCTCCAAAGGGCTCTTTCCAATCAGTCCTATGTGTGGTCGAGGAGACTGATGTTGCCTTACCTGTTTGGTCTCTAGGACTAGATTATTCATGTGTAGCAAACTCGGTGAGTTTTTCTGGGTGCCCAGGGTACTAATTACACGTCAGAAAGTGAAACAGGCATTTCAGGTGCATGGGCGTGAAGTGAACTGTCAGTACCTTTACTCAGATAAGATGTTTCAGAAGTCGGTTTCGGGTCAAACCAAAAACCTTTTCCAATTGGATGGGATGCTATTAGGAAATGTGTTGGATTATTTTTTAATTTTTTTTTTAACCTGCTGAGAGACAAAAGTCAAAATGTTTTTTTCTGGAAAGTACGGGCAGAGAACCTGCCTCCAGTGGGCATCATCTTTCTCAAAGACAGACTGCTGTTCCTTTTCCTCAGGTTTACAAGCAATAATGAGTAGATCTGACCCATCTCAGCCAAGTGGATGGGAACTGAATCAAATTATAAAGGGCTAAGAAAAGCAATATTTTATTTCCTGAAGGCACAACCTTTTATGGCAGTATTATTATAGCTTCTTTAAAACATGAGCTAACTTGAAGACTTTAAAAAAAGAAAAGCACGTATGTATTTAAGCACTTACTGAAACATATTTATTCAAATGCTAGCTTATTTTAAATTAATTTTTAACTTATTTATAATTTCAAAAATGCCTATTTATTAAATCCAGTCACCTCTTTTTTAACAGGACAAGCTTTGCTTTAGGAAGGAATAACTGATTGCCTCCAATCCCAAGAGATCTTTCTGCTTAGGTTCACCTCTTTGTGATTGCTGGATGTTCTTGGGTAAAGGGCTCTATCGTACGTAGTGCCTGGGGTAAGGGCTCTGCATCACCTTTTTCTGCAAGGTAAGGTTGGAGTCCGGTGCTTTTTGGACTCTAGAGGAATGTTTCTTAGGATTGAGTTCTCTGACTGAGTTCTTCTGCCTTTGGCATTTTAGCATAATCAGAGTTCAATGGAGAGGGAAAAGCGCTTCCTTTGTGCTGGAAAATCAAGAGTTCCAGAATTAAAAGTGCACGTGTGTATCCCTCCTGTAAAATCCTTTATCCATAATTAATCCTGATGCTAGAAATAGAGTTTCAGACTGATTCCCAAAGCATCAGGAGCAAACCCAGCCACGTACTCCTTGCACTGTTTTGAGATTTCAGCTTCTTGTGGCTTGATTCTTAAATGATTGGTCACACCCCACAGTGGCAACGTTTTCCTGTGGTTTTTTTCACTTTGCTCTGGTTAAGAATCTCTTCCATTGCACTGAAAAATGGACTCTGGTTTCAGGTTCTGAGCTGGCAATGCAGCAAGGCCCTCCCTGCTCCCTGGCAGTGTCTCGGCTGTGAAGTTGGTGAGCTCATGCTGTGGTCACGTAACTCGTTGGGTACTTAGAAAATAGCTCCTCGGTAAATCAGGGCTTTTCTCCAGGTTTCAGATATTCCGTATGCAAAACACAACACCTACCTCAGAGAGCTGTTGCCACGTTTCCTGCATGGTACAAGAAAAAGGATGCGACGCCATAGGTACAGAGTGTTGTGCCATTGTTTCACGATTAAATACAGCCATAAGTGAAACCTTTTATTCTCAGCGATTTTCAGGTTTGCCCCGTCCCACCCTTCACTGGCTTCTATCTTCTATCCTGGTAGGGCTGTGAGAGGCAAACACGGTGGGCACGCACTGAAGGCGGGCATCAGACTAGATGGGGCAGCAAAGCTGGAATACCGAGTTGGTTTTGTTAGACATTTTGCTGTCTTTAGGGTTGGAAAAGGGCTTTTTTTAACTGCTTTGGACAGCACAGCTTAGCTCTGCAGGGACAAGAGACAGCCTTGTTTGCTTCAGTCTTATGGCTGGCTGGTTTGGTTCTATCAGTTCCCTTTCAAGTAACCGGGAGGAGGGAGGGGAAGAAAAAACGCCACCAACTTTTAATAAGAATTCAGAATCCCCTATCTGATTTATTCATGAAAAGATTTTTGAAAATGCTATACTCAACCGGGAGGAGGGAGGGGAAGAAAAAACGCCACCAACTTTTAATAAGAATTCAGAATCCCCTATCTGATATTTTCAAAAATCTTTTCATGAATAAGCTATACTCCAGTCATCTTGAAACCTGTAACACTCACTCAGAATTCCCAGTAGGGAGCGAGAAATCCAACTCCCCATCCAGCTCCAGTGCGAAGCCGCTGGGAGGGAGGCAGTAGCTAAGCCCGACCGTGCCAGAGTCAGAAGAATCCCTCACTTCAAAATTGGTTTGATTAGCTCATGATTTTTTAACATCTGAATTGTTTATACTGTGAGCGAATAATGCAAGCAGCAGAGCTCTTTTGACTCAAGGACTAAAACTGACAAGCATTTGTCAGAGATTCCTGCCTGCTGTTAGCTTTTAATGTTCTTCCTTCACATTTGTGAGGATTCTTATACGTGGGTATTTCTCTTGGAAGGCTAAATTGGAATTGTGTGACATGCACTGGCTTTTAACACTGTCAGCATCCACTTCCAAGCTATTAGTTGTATATGTAAGTTAAAATGGGCATTAGTTGTTGTGGTTTTTTCTTTAGCAAGCACTTTCTTTTCCTCCCTTGCAGTTGTCTTCATTTTTTTGTATACTGAAGTCTTGATTTTTTTGCAGCCAGAAAAGACCCAAACATTAAGAGCACACTAGCAAAATGCAGAGCGCTTTGTAATCGGTTACTTGACAACAAATGCTCTTTGTTACGATATTTGTAGGTTCTGGTAGGAGCTGTACGTTTCTGTTTGTCAGAAATAAAAAAAAGCGTCTCTGAAAAACATTCCAGATGTGTCTGATTGTTCGATGTCACTGTTAAAATTGCAGTGGACTCTGAAAATGTTAAGCACGTGTGCTGCGCTTTCTACCCGTAGAAAGAGAGGTAAGCCTTGCTGGTATTCAGCTATTCCTACCTTTTAACTAAAATGTTAGTTTAACTAAAATGTTAGTCTTATTTTCTTCTGTAAAACCAGCATTTTCAGTGTTTATTTTCATACCACAGGGTAGGCTGGTACAATATGTGGTTATCTGAAATGAAAAGGGCCCAAGGGGGTTGAATTCCAGGTGAACTGGGACAGGATTGCGTCTTCCTTCTGCAACTGAATATTAAGAATTTGACGTTCAGACAGTTATCACTAATAGACTTTATTAGAGTTTCAAATAGACTTCTGTAAATGATAGAAAAATAGAATCTTCCAGTTACAGGCTGATTTGATGCCAACAGCAGCACAAAAATTACACAATCTTTGCTTGGAGAGATAAAAACAGAGTGCGTAAAAACGTTAATATTCAGGCTCAGGCTACAAACCCCCCCAGTCCCCCCGTGCAGCATTCAAGCAGCACATTAAAGGCCGGGTTTCCCCCACATGGAAGCAAACAGCAAACTCAAATACTGTTTTTTGTGTGTGTGTATTCTAGTAAAACGTCCGATTTCCAGCCAAGATATTCATGATCTTGGGTCACTTGAAGCGGTCCCCGCTTGCAGCCGTTCCCTCCAAGGAGGGCAGCGAGGGCTGACCCCGCTGGACTCACTTGGGCCGTGCTTGTGGTGCTGGGTGGCTGCTGCTGCTGCTTCTTCCCTGCCCCAGGTCGGAAGGTCCCTTGGGAACAGCCCACGCGGCTGGACAGAGCCACGCCGGCTTCGGGGAGGTATGAGAGAACGCAAGGAGGAAATTTTGGAGCTGAAAAGGTGTGGGATTTTTTTATGTTCCTGTGCTGTAAGAATGTACCGAAAATGCAGCGTTCATCACGTGCTTCTCAAACTACTTCTAAGAAGAAAGATTCGGCGAGAAAACACTCTGGCCCTGCAGTCAACGCAGGCCGGGTGCAAGAAAGGCCCAACCCTGTGTCAGTTGGCCTTTGAGCCCAGCGCGGTGGCCAGGAGGAGGAATGCTGCGGTTTTACCATGTGCTGCGCCTGCTTCAGCACTGTAAAATGGCTTCTTCTTTTCCAGTTTTCTGATAGAAGTCTGAGCTTACTGGGGAAGGGCAGACAGTTACAGACTTGGAGCATCCTTAAGCCAGCCTCCTTGAGCCTTGCTTTATGCCCGAGGTGATTTATCTTGCATCTTAAAACCACTGCTGCTCAGGTGAGAAGGGACTAAGGCTTACAGTCCCCACCCCTTTCCCTCAAGGGCGGGAGGGAAGCAGCCCATTTCCTTTCTGCTGCAGCCATGGAATTCCCTGACCCATGGGCTTGTGCCCCACATCCAGCAGAGGAAGGTGGGGAAGGCAGCCACGTTCTCGGCAGGGCTGGGCCAGAAGCAAGAGAATTTCTCGGACTCCAGGGACCTTGCTGCTGCTCTTGAGTTGTTAGTCAGCAGTTCCCACGCTGGGTCCAATAGCCCCTGTAGCAGTCGGTGCTTAGTGGCTGAGTAAAGCGCCTCCTCTCTTCTCAGCCGGGGGTCTGAAGGAGTGCCTGGCCTGGGTCTTGAGTATCTTCCGTCTCGCAAGCAGCAGAGGTGGAGGCGTGACTGGCTTCCCCGTTCATCTCCCTCAGGGGGTGGTACAGATAGTCACCGCTCTCAGGGTGCCTCCCTGACCTGGCCTGCAGAAAAAGGCCCACATTTCCCACGGCGCTCATCACCAGCAGCACAGCCAGGACAGAGGTAACAGAGATCCAGTTTTTTCTGACAGACAGAAGAAAAATCCATGTAAGGAACAGCTCCTGACCTGCTTTCACACGTTGCTGGCATGCGAGGTTTGTACTCCCTGCTCTGTCCTCACAAGCTTGGAGTTCTGCCCTCAGGCAGGTGCAAACCCACTCTATGAACGCCTGTGAGGGGCTGCTCTGGCGGCCAGAGCAAAAGGATGTTTTCACAGCCTCACCTCTCCCATCACGAGAGCAACAGGTGGTATAATGAAGTTGGAACAGGGATGCTTTGGGCAGTGAAGCAGCAGGTCTGCCCCGGCACCCAGGGGCTGGTGCAAACAGCTCCATCGTGCAGTGGCTGGCATGGACTCGGTGAGTCCACGCACCCGTGTATGGTGAGTATTACACACTTACTCTGACAGAGAGAATTTTTCTTTGCTCCTTCCCTTATTCTGGAAAGCCAAACACTGCCCAGCTGGAAAACAAAGAATAGAGGCAAGAAAGGCAACCTTGGGCAGCGGATGTAAAATTCCACTAAAAAACAGCAAGCGTAGGGCAGATGACAGCCAGCCAGAGCTGGTAACTAAGCACACACATTGTATGCTAAAAGTGCTCTTTGAACTCATTTTTTTTTAAATCCAACCACTGTAACCAGAGGTACCTTTGTTTAATTGGTCCTGTATCGCCAACTCATAGGTGATGTTGCAGCTGCCCGTCTCGCGGTCACAAGGACACGTGTGCTCACACGCACATTGCTTCTGGCAGTTCGGCCCGTACCAGCCCAGGGGACACTCTGGGGAATCAATTACAAAGAAGTTGATTGTTGTCAAAGCTCCACCTGCTTTGAAACCATCCAGTCTATTGCTGCTACCCCTCCAGCTCCAACCCTGCCTGGTTCCTCAGCTGCACCAGCCCAGTGCCAGGAAGGATGGGCATGCTTGGCCTGAAAGGAGAGGCTCAAACCTTAAGCCTTGCTTCCCCTGGCAGCACGAAAGCACCAAACTGTGAGTTAACTTGCTTATGTCAAGGAGGACGTTTTGCAAAGGAGAGCAGACTGGCTGAGTGTTTCGAGGCTGGGACCAAGGTATCACTAACATAACCACGTGCATGTGAAGCTTACACCCACACTGCGATTACCTTGTTGCCAGAGCAGGCTGCTCAGGGGGATACACGGAGGACCTCACGTGTGCTGGAAAAGCTGGGCTGGTTAAACAACCCTGAACGTCGTTCGCTCTGTTAGTGCCAGCAAACGCACGCTGGGGTTTGAAGGTTGTAAGCCAGACCAGCCCTTTGGAACATTTCACACTCGCTGCCATGGAGCCCCTGCAGCCCAAGCGTGTGCCTAGCAGGCCCCACACTTGCTTTGCCTACAGGAGGTGGCTCAGGTGCAACCCAAACCGTTACTCCCAGGGTATTACCCAGAGCAGCCCTTACCTTGCTCGCAGCTGGTGCCGTAGTACCCAGCTGGGCAGGAACAGGTTCCGTGCACGGGCTCACATGAGCCACCATTGTGGCAGTGGCATTTCTGGGTGCAAGCGTCTCCGTAGAAACCACGGGCACAAGCTACAGGAGACAAGCAGAGATCTCATCCAGGCCTGCTCCCACCCCGCACTTCCACCCGCGCAGCGCCTGCTGGCACAGGGTGTCTGTGGCTGCTCAGAGAACAGAAGCTGAGCCTGCGCCTTGGACAAGGAGCAAGGGCTTCAAGTGCTTCGCACCACAGTGAGCTGAAGATGATCAGGCTGCGATTAACCACACGCTGACAACAAGAACAGCGCACCGTGTGGCCTTCCCCTTTGGGAAGCCACCCACCGCGACGGGCAGCCAGGTGTTAGGACATGGCTCAGTCGCCTTGTTGGCTAGGAAGAAGTGGAGTGGAAGTTGGCGTTACCTTCGCTGCAGTTGCTGCCAGTCCAGCCGGCGTCACACAGGCATCCAGCTGTGCAAACACACACAAACAGGCATTAGCAGCAATAGAGGAAGTCTTGGAAAGAGCAGGAGCTCAAAATTAGGAGCCTCAGCTTCTTGGAAGTAGCACAGAAATGAGAGTGAGCAGGCATAGAAGACCAGAAGCCAAGGGGTGCATGTTACAGCAGTTGCTAGATTCAAAACGAGTTTATAGAAAAGTAGCAACTGCACGAGTCAAGTAAAGAAGGAACAATGAGTGGACGGGGTAAAGCTCAGCTGCTGTCACACAGTGCAATATGCTGACCTTCCCATTCGATTTACGTACCAGGAGTGCAATCCCAGAGGAAAACCGAGACATGGAGGGTGAAATCAAGTCCTGCTAAAGGTCTAGTTTACAGAGCTGAGTCCCAGCCTAGCCCTGCTGCCATCTCCTAAACGTGTTCTGCCCATCCCTACTGCTGCTTCAGCTGCTGGAGGGAAGGGGGAGAGCAGCTCCGTTCACCAGGAAGGTAAGGCAGGGGCTGAGGCTCACAGCACCTGCTGGCGCCAGGGCAGGGGCTGGCTGGGCAGTCTGTACCTGCGGCCCTAAGAGGGTGCGCTCCAAGAAGTGCTGCTCTGCACAGCGAAGGGCAGCAAAGCTGCTGAAGTCTCAAGAGTAAGACATCTCAGGACCAGCTGAGGTAAGCAGGCAGGTAATTAATTTTATATATATATACACACACACGTATATACTGCCCAGGCCCGTGCTACCCCGAGAGCTATACCCCTGTGTTAGAAGCCTCGGCGCACCGCAGGGACTCACAGTCAGTGCAGAGGCCATGAAGGCTGCAGTTGGAAGGGCCACAGTCCAAAACGTCGCAGGCTGGACCTCTCCAGAAGCCCCCGGCGCAGCGGCACTCCCCAGCCACGCAGTCCCCGTGGCCGCTGCAGTCGTCGGGAGTCCCCGTGGCCTCTGCAGTCGTCTGGCTCACCGGCCGGCTCGTGGATGCACACGACAGTCGAGATGCTCCGAGGGCATCGCCACATGTTGTCAAAGGAGCTGGGGATAGCAGAGGGGTGTCACATTAGGGCACAGCTGTGCCGCTGCCGGCCCTGCGTGAAACCAGTCACTGCAATCTACAGATTTTCATCCTGATTCGCCTTGGCAAATGGGAACATTAACAATGAGAAAATATATAACTAGATTTGAGTCAGCATTTCAACTGAGCGTTAGCTCCTAGTGGGTAGGAGTCATTTCAAACATGGGATTACGGAAAGCAACACAAAAAGCCTCTCTTTAAGCATTCCCAGGTTTCCTAACCTCAGAATTCAACACGCCTGTTCTTGAATATTGCTTTGATCTAAGTGACATCACTGCAGTTACAGCAATACTCGGCTTTCACCTGTCAGCCTGCAAACTGAATTTTAAATCCCTCCATCTGTACAGTCAGGAATTACTAAGAAGCTAAATATAAAGTAAAATATTCTTTAGGTTCCCTCACGTGAGGCAGGGAAGGGTCTCCAGAACAGTGTTTCTCTTCTGTAATAAAAAGCTGTTGACAGAGCTCAGCTCATTCCTGTGAAAGTGCAGCTCTCAAACTTCCAGTCCAAGAGCTGTTTCCTTATGTGATTCCCATATTAGGCCACCAAGTCATGTTGAACAGCTGTGCCATATGTCTCTGAAAACAGCTCAACTTTAATCCCAGGTGACAAAGTGGGGAAAAAAATGGTGTCACCAAATCACTTTAAATTTGAGTCACTCTCTCAAAACCTGTCACTTGGCTTCACGTTGTGATCGCCCAGCAACGCGGAGGGGTAGGACCGAGTCCTGCACGCTAACAGGAGCCGCACCGTTACCTACCAGTGCTCAGAGGGGTAGTTTGCGAGGGTCCCATTCAAGACCAGCGTTGCAGACCCTCCACCATCCAGGTTGATAGCGTTGACAATTCCCTGCTGCTTCAGAAATTCGGCCATTTCCCAGAGGTTGACGCTGCGAAAGCAAACAGTTATTTGTGGCTTGTTCCCACCCCTGGCAGCTGCAGCGGCGTTCCACTTCCAGAGACAGAATTCACAGACTGATCTTGCACCCGAGACCTCACCACAGCCCTGGACGTACCCTCGGGATCCCGTCTGTCCGTCCACATGAACCAAGACCAGCTGCCCCTGACTGTCATGTCCAACTGCAGTTCTGGCTGATATCACATTGATGAATTTTTCAAAGGTTCCTGTGCGGGAGAGGGAAAGACAGAACTGGCTGTTCAGACACATCTGTCTGGGAAACTGCTCCCAGCAAGGAGCTCGTCTAAACTGAAGCACTGTGAGAACAGAGACCAGCTCCTCCTGTTCATCCAAGCCCATCTTGAAATAACATTTCCAGAAGCGCTCTCGGTGAGGTTTTGCACCTCACCAGCCCCACACAGGTGAGCACAGCCTCATTTTGTGCTGTGCTCGCTGCAGGCTTGGGGTAAAGTAGCACCAAAAGAAATCTGGACCTCTTAGGTGAGTAGAAAACTGCAGCTAGAAAATGTAGCTTCCACTGCTACCCAGTCCTTCAACAGTCCCATCAGAAGGATGATGGAGAGATGACAGACTTGTGAGAAGGACATTCCAGACCCAGGCTGAAGCTGGGCTGTGCAATATTTACCTGTGGTTTGAGTTTCACCACACTCGGCCATTTGACTCTGACTGACGTACACTTCTCCGTCCCTCAGGAGCCAAACTACCCCACTCACAAGCTGCATGAAAGGGTTTGCTTGGTCCAAGACGTCTTCCTCAGACAGGTAACTAGGAAAGAGAGACCAGGAGGGGTTACCCACAGTCACAGCAGCGTCATGTGAAAGCCTCTGCTGCTGCCAGCAGGCTTCAGGAGTGGGAGAAAGTGGCTGAAGGAAGGCTACAGCCAACAACCAGAAGCCAAGTAGTGCAAAACGTGACTTTAGCAGCCAGAGCGGACCTCGTTCTCTGCTATTCCACACAAAACCACTGGTCCCAGGCCACTCTGCCTGAAACAACTCCCACCAGCAATGTTCCCAGTGGGCCTGAGCCAGGATAATAAGGGCAGAAAGTGACGGCAGAGCCACTGCCAAATACTCTGGGACCTGTGGAAGCAGCTGTGACATCCTGCTCTCTATCAGCCTCCGTTTTGCAAAAGAAGTGACAGCAAACAGCTTTGGCAAGCGTTTTCAGCAACAGCACCCAGGCAGCCTGCAGAACTGAAGGACAGTTCAGCAAATCATTTCCACAATCAAGTGTCATGTGTCACTGCGAGGTGCTTCTCAGGAGGTATTCTTCTCTCAAGAATCAGGGTGCTGAGTAACATCTGCCTCATCAGCACCTGATGTTACATGTTTGCAGCTGGCAGGAGAGGACGGCCAAGCTTTCACTATAAGCTCCGCCAAGTGGCTTTTGGTTTAAACCCAATTGCTCTCCACGCTCCAGACATGTCTTGTGGGAGCTGGACACACAGGTTTTTAGCCTCCATACATGCAGACAAAGAAAGCTTCGCAATTTGTAGAAAAGTGTAATTGGAAGATCTCTGAATGGAAAAACATGGAAAACCCACAGGAAGGGAACACAAAGGCTGAAAATGGATCAAATCAGGCAACAGCCCGAATGTGAATTAATCAACTGCCACCTTTTAAAGCTTGCAATTATCCACTGCCAGTCTAGGTGACAGAGGCAGGATCTTTGCTTCTTGGAGGGTAGCAATGTGCCCCCATTTCTTCCAGAACACGACACAAGAAAGAGTTTCAGTGTAGATAATTAAGTCTGTTGGAGCAGTGGGGAAAGTAATTTGCACTTGACCCTTTGACACTTTATCACAAGCAGGGGGACATGATCACAGACCCTGTCACTTATGGGGGACTTTAACCATCCTGGTATCTGGAAGAGCAACACGGCAGAACACAGGCAACCCCGGAGATGCCTGGATTCCGACGTAACAGTAACTTAACAAACTTTTTTAAAGTCAAGGGCGGTCAATCACAGGAACAGGTTTGCCCAGAGAGGTTGTGGAGTCTCCATCCTCAGAAATGTTCAAAACCTGCCTGGACGCAGTCCTGAACAACCTGCTCTTGCTAACCCTGCAGTCCCTTCCAACCTCAGTGCGTGTGTGCTGCAGCCAGAGCAGTTGCACAGTCCCCTCTGCCTCTCCTCTGTGGGGACGACAGAGACCTCTCCCTCTTCTACCATAATGAAGAGTACATGTTGCAGCTTGGGAGCAGAGACAGAGAAGTCTAGGCAGATAGAGGTTGTTAGAGTAACTTATCCAGCTTTTCTCCATCCTAGGGAAAAAAAGCCAAGAGCCAGAGAGACAGGTCAGTGGGGGTAGGACATCCCGAACTTCAGCATTCAAAACATGCTTCTGCTCTAACGGGGAGAGGCCAAGCAGGCATGGCCTGGGCAGCAGGGAGGAAGAGCGCTCGCCGAGCTCCAAGGTCTTACCCGAACACCATGGTGCCATCCTTGCGGATGCCAAACTGAGCGTTTTGCAGGCCTCCAGAGTTTCTCACCAGCTTTCCATCGCTCACGACGTTCCCAAGACACTCTCCGGTTCCCATGTCAA
>NW_009713671.1:4232-7240 GCF_000703405.1 Apaloderma vittatum | reverse complement strand
GCAGCCCTCCTCTCGCGTTTTAAGTAGGAGGAACAGGAGAATAATCAAAACGATAACGGGGTCCATGGGAGCTGCGGGTGCGTAGTGCTGCAGCAGAGGGGACTGGTGTTTCAGACATTTCTGGTGGGACTGATACCTCGTCCCCTCTCAACTTGCTTCATCCCTTTGATCAGTTTATCTAAAGGAGTTGGTGAAAATCCCACCGGAGAGCCGGCACCGTGCCTTGAACAGGACAGATTACTTCAGGTGATCTCCAGCTTCTGGCGTGGGGCCGTGGCAGGGGGTCTCCCTGCTCCTCACCAAAACCCTCTGCTTGCACACCTATGGGCACAGGCTGCTCGACACCCCACCGACAAGTCCAGCATCCCACTTTTATGCCAGGGATAGATCTGGCCTGGTATTGTGGGGTTTTGACCTCAGAATAAACGCTTCCAGGATGGGAAGTGGGCTCAATACAAGTGTGTCAAATGCTGCTGCCTCCCTGCTTCATTTTGAAAGAGCTATTAAACAGGCACAGAGAGTTGCTACTTCTATCCTGCTCCCCTCTTTTACTGTAGGCACCCCACTCTCACAGACATAGCCCTCTTCTATGAAGAATGAGATTTTCCATAAGCAGTTCTGGTCTGAACATTGGTACTATTCAAACCAGAGGGGAGGGGACCAGAAGAGAGCAGTAGCCTTCTCCAAAGAGGCTCCCCATGTGCCTCCTGTGAAATACCCATCACCTGCACGACATTCCTAGGCAGATGATCATTGCCCATGTAACAGAGGGGGTGGCTACGCTTGCTTCACTAATTATGACTTCAGGTGCTCTGCAGAGAGAAAATGTTACGCTGAGTGAATCAACTGACACTATTTCTTCTTCCTTTTATGTAAGCTCTTTCACTCTAGCCGTCTCTCAACAGTCATCAAACATGACACAGTATATGTTCGTCTTTAACGAGCTGGCCTGTAACCACCTTCACACAAACACAGCCGCAATCCCTTGGGTTTCGTCGAAGCTCAGCTGATGCCAGTGCCCACCATCAGCTCTGTGAAGCACCAGTACCTCTGCACCTCGACCTGATCTCCGCAAATGCCTGGCATGTTTTACTCAACATGAAATAACAACATGTAATTACAGTGGGTTCTGCTTTGGGTTTTTTTATTTTCAAAGCGCAGTTACATAAAAGGTTGCCACTCAGAATATACGTTTCAGTGACAACACACAAATCCTCAGTATCACACATTTTAGTGTTCTGTTTCTGAACTACAACCTTTAGCCTTGAGATTCATTGTTAAACAGAACAAAAATGACTGTGACATTTGTGTCTGTGTTTGTTCCTTTTTTTCGGTGTTTATCATAGGGCACTTATAAATCAGACTCTGAACAAATGTTCTCGCAAAAACCATCCAGTACATGGCGTGTTATTCGAAGTATTTGCTAACTTGAATATTAAATTGTTGTTTGAGACTATTCCATGTTCTGTAACATTCATTATCTCTCCTTGATTTTGCCTTCGATTACTCCTTTTATCCATGTTTTTTTCTGCTAGAAATCCCCATGAAAGCGAGAGTGCTAGACAGCAAGCTACTGCTACCTGACAAAGTAGGGCAGAACCTGTCCCCATTTTGCATAGTTCTCTCCTCGAATCCCGGCATGCTCCCTACCCATGAACAATGGCCTGAAGTTAAGAAAGAAAACATTTTACAATAAGTGAAATATAGGGAAACAATAGCCTGGTTTACCAAATAAGAATAGTGAGATATCATCCTTGAAAGGAGTAATCCAGATAAAAGAAGAGAGAGTGAAGAGATGATCAGGCAGTCGTTCAGGCCTATCTACTGAGGCTGCCCAAAGATTAAATCTGTCCTAACAAAACAGAACAAGGGCCTAGAATAATGTTATCTTCCCTCTCCTCTCCCGTGCCCACTCCCCTCACCCCTACCCCTTCCCTCCCCGCCCCGTCTCCCTCCCCTCCCGCTGCATTTTTATCAAGTTCTATTACCTTCGAATGCTCAGAAAACAAAAAGAAATGGTGGAAAATACAGAAAGTGAGAGGAAGGAGCTTTACTTTTTCTTTTTTAGCTTTAAAAGAGGCATGAACCTATTTATTTGTTATCACACTTCCATCACAGGGCGTATTTGCAACCAAAAGACCACCCATTCTACTTACAAAAGGTTAGAATTAAAGGAATATCAAGTTAAGTGTCCATCAAGTGTCCATGATGTTTTAAGTAAATTGGAGGGCTTTATTTGTTTGTCGACTTTTTTAACATCAGAAAAAGTGAAACACATTTTTAAATCAAATGACTAAAAGGCTTTCCATCCTCAAAACTACAGGCAGGAGTGCTGTCTAGCAGACAAGAAATTTAAGGTACAATAGCAGAATAATTCGAGGCCACCAAGTCTGCATTTGCATGTCAAGGTACACAGAGAAGGCAGGACAGGGTGCTGAGCAATGAAGGGATGGACAAGTGAACTCAGAGCTGTCCCTTGATGCAGTTTTTCACAATATTCTTATTTACCGATGTTTATAAGCAAAAAATGAGAAGGAAAGGTAAATTCAAATGTATACCTGGTACATGTATTTTGTTTCCAAGTGCTTGCAAACTCTGTCTGTGATATAAGTACTTCTGAGGTTACTTATGATAATGGTATGCGTGAGTCTAAATGGCATCCTGTTCTGAAGAAAAGACCTGATGGAAAAGTGCTTTGGGGCAGTCTACACCCTTTTTTGTCCTTCAGCTCTAAAGGCTATAAAGCCAAAAAACAACTGATACGGACAGAATGTGACCGTGTAGTGCCAGCCCTGTGAACGTGGGCGGGCCATATTAAAACAACATGGAGAGGCAGTCTTCCTCTTCCTATGGGAATTAGAGGAGAACTTTCTGTTCCTGAACTAGACAGATTTCCTATAACCTATACCGTTGTGTCTTACTTTTTCTTTACGAGGTAAATATTATTTCTCTGTAAAGCAGACCACCATGTCTCAACAATTGCAAGTGTTGTTGCTTTCAGGTTCAGC
>NW_009713671.1:0-4207 GCF_000703405.1 Apaloderma vittatum | reverse complement strand
GTTCAGCAGTCCTGCTTCAGCAGTCCCACATGGAAGGTGCTTGATCCAAAGTGGCAAGGAGTCTAGTTCAGAAATTTCCTTCCCTCTGAAATTTCAGTTGGCAGAGGTATTGCTGTTGAAACTTAGTCTGTACTGATGGAGAAGTTACTGTTTTAGAGTTCTGAGAATTTGCTGCTCATCTTCTTTCTAAGCTTCAAACAGATGGAATTTACTGCAGGTATATTTTTTTTCAGGGTATGACCCCCCTACTCTTTTTCCCTTGCCTACAACAGATGCGTGTTTGGAAGGGCAAAGAAATAGTGTTGAGGGTTTGTAAGGGTAGTTGATGAGTGTCAGTAGTTGTTCTTGGATTTATTTAATTTGAGATTTAATATTTTTTAAATTTGTTAAGTCACTGTATTTGTCCAGGGTACTTAGAATACCGGATATGCAGGCACTATCTAATAGTCTGCAAGCCACCCAGATGTGTTAAATTAAAGTTATTCACATCAAAAGTTAGGGAACAAAAATCAAGGGCAGAATTTTTCCCTTTGTAGTTTTAAAGAAATTTTTCATTGCATGCTTGTACTGTTTTCTAGCTCTTCTAAAAAAAAATCTAAGTCCCAATTAGAACACAAATACAAAGATTTCCTGTAGCAGTTACTTGAATTGGAAGGGAAGGTCAAACTGAGTCTCTCACATGTGAAGAACTAGACAAACGGTCATGATTCTTATTTTGAATAAGTCGAGGAGGAAACGGTTTATATGTTACACGTTATTATTTAGACAGTGGGTAGTGTTTTCAAAATCAGCAAATACTCATCTTCAAAAATATGAGGACTTAGTATTTTTCTGACAGTCGATGTGACACCCTAATTGACATAGATACTGTAATAATATGGAGAAAAGGATAGAACATTAATTGCTTTGCTCTACTTAGTATTTTAATGTTGTGATTGGTAGTTCTGTTGTGTGGATTCAGTTCCAGACTCTGTGCTAGCATGCAGGGCTAAAAGATCTCCAGAAAAGAAAGCTGCTCTAGGAGACCTACACAAACATGGGAATGGTCATACTAGCTCAGTCCAATGTGTATCCGTTGTTCAGCTTCAAATTATGGCTGCTAGTGGCTACTTCAGAGGAAGCTGCAAAGACTGCCACAAAAAAAAAAAGTGTTTCCAGATTAATTACATTTCTTCCTACATTCTGTTACTTAGAGATGAAGATTTGCATTTCTTCTAATTGTGATAGTACAAAAATATTATAATCTTCTTCAAGAATATAACATTATCAATATACATTTTTTTCTTTTAATGACATCTGATGACAGTGCGTTCTGCAAGTTAACCAGGCCTTGTACAGAAAATTCCTAAGGTCTTTTTTCCATTTCCTCTTGTCTTATTTATGTGTTACTCATACAAGTCATGAGGGTGGCCAAGAAGTTCCTAATCTACCTTATATTAGACCTATTATATTTCACACATCTGTGTTATTCATCTTGCCCTCTGATTATCCCATACTCCCCAAAGCAGCCACGGTCTTTTCAAATACCAATGTTGTCTATATCACTGATAATTTGTGGTGCTTTTTCCCGAGAGGTTTTATTTCTGCTCTTTTTTCTCTGAGATCCTATTCCTGGCAGGGGCTTCCCGCTGATCTACATGATGACAAAGCTTATGTAAATCTTTCTCCCACGCCTGCCTCCCCTTTCCTTTGCTGCCCAATATTTAATTAGCTTCCTTTACTGTTGCTGCCCTTTGACCAGAGGTTTTCACTGTGTTATCCACAGTCATGTCCAGATTTCCATCCTGAGTCACTACAGCAAATTGAGAGGCAAATCAGTGAATGCATTTCTCAAATCTTGTGTCTGCTGTTTAACATTTGACAAGCTGTTACCCATTCTCGTGGCTGCTTTGGGTGGGCCACACTGAAATTCCTCTCAGTCTGTCAAGCATTTAGCCAAAGTAACCACTTGCGCCATTTAAGATGGATACCACTTAGTTGTACTTATCCTCCTTTCGACTGTCAGCTCAGTCTAGGAAAGAAAGTGAAAGAGACCTGCAAAGACTGTGCCATCTTTGTATCAAAAGGCCAGACTTTCATCTCCTGATTACATTGCTCTTCCTTGTTAAACTGAGGTCTCTTGGGTGCCTCCTCTGTGGGATGGGATTGTAGAAGCAAGTTGCATTTGCAGCCATTTGTGCTCTTTGCTTGAATCCTGCTTATCACCAGCTAGACCATGGAATTTGGAAATGTTTTGGGGGTTGGGTTTGTAGTTTTTTTTTTTTAGCAGAGGGCACACTGAACTGGGATCTTTTACTTGTTCCAAAATGACCTTAAATATCAGAAATGCTAAAAGCAATTAACTCTTTTCCCCTTGCCTGTTTGAATGTATCTGCTACAGGCACAGGAGAGAGCCCGTTCCCTCTGGATTAGTGAGAGACATTGTTAAGAGGCTAATAAAAAATCAAGGGGCCATAAATACTAAGTGATTTTTAAGTAAATATGTTTTTTTTTTCCTGAAGGAATGCTCAGCTGTTAGTGTTACGTTTGACAGCTTGTAAAAAGGTGAGTTTTCACTGAAGAGCAAGAACAGGTCTGAGACAAAGGCATGTTCTGAGATAAAGAAATCAAGAGGTATCTGCTCTGCAGATTGAAGGTGGTACATTACTCTGTGCAATGTCCAGAGAGGGAGAAGTCTGCACAGCAAAATGATCGTAAAATACATTTTTGCAAAGAAGACAGGAAATGTTTCTGTCCAAAAAAAAAAAAATAGAAAAAAGAAAAAAGAAGAAGAAGAAGAAAAAGCAGTCCCTCTGGTGCAGTTTTCCCATCTGGTGAAACAAAGTGAGAGAGATATCTCTCCCCCCCTCCCAGACTATGTATCTTGAAACCAGCACCGTGTGGCAGCAATTTCAGACCCAGAGCAAGGCACTGTGCTCTGGGTCCCCTTGCCCTGTGGAGTGTGGGACGTGCTGCATATGGGACAGTGCATGCACCGGGACAGCACCTTCTCAGGCAGCTAAACCAAGACAGAGCAACCAAACAGATCAACGCTGGGATTGCTATAGCATCATGGCTCTTTTAACTGTGTAACTCAAAGGTCACAGCATTAGCTCTGAGAAAAAACACTTGCTGTGTCATTCTTCCCTTATGGTTTATTGCCAGCGTGATTATATTTTCAGGAGTGATAGGGAGGCTCTGGTCTATAAATCTAAAGGAGATGGAGGGCGAGCTGATTATCAGACACCTCTTTCCCCACTCACTCCAAAGTCAATAACCTCAGCAACTTGCAAGGTTACTTTCTGAAGGAAAACAATCTCTCAGCCAGGCTCTGCCTGTTTGCATTTGCTGGATTGCATTCAGTCTGTCTTCCCCATAGCCGGGAAATCAATAGTTTGCCAACCATTCCAGAGCCCAAATAACCCCATCTTGTTTGTACTAGTGAGAAAGAGTCTCAGGTTGTCACTTGATTAGGTGAATCGGATTTGAAAGGGGTGATTTAGGAAGAAAACACGTGCTTGTTTGAAGGAAGATTGCTATTCCCCACTCCCAAAATCCAGCATGTGTATCTCTCCCCCTGCAAGCACGGAGCATTTGAATCTCCCCGCCAAATAATTCCGTGGTGGTTTTTTTAATGACCAGAAAGCCACTAGGTACTATGCAAATTATTACATTTAGGACAATCCAAGGAAGACACCAACAACCTCCCGGAATTTCATTTCCACCCCGGGGCTAAGTTTATTGTTAGAAGGTTACCGTTGCTTCACCCCAAAGGCAAAGTGGTAAACTCAGGCAACCGATAATAGCAGGTCATTTAGTTTCTCAGGAGCTGCTTACAAATGGGAATTGTTTGTTGTTTGTTTGTGTGGGTTTGGGTTGGTGTTTTTTGTGTTTGTTTTTGGTGTTTGTTTTTTTTTTTTTTAATAAACTGCGTGCGAAGGGACTCTTTTGAGGAAGTAATCCCGGCTAGTGGCTCGCAGTTTGCCGGTGAGGAGCGGTGAGCAGCGGCGAGGATCCGCTCGGCTCGGTCACCTCCCGACTCCGTCATCGCGGCACGGAGGAACGAGTTAACTCCTCGGCCCTAAACCCTCTAAAACTAAACTTTCCTCCTAAACCCATTTGCCGAGGGACTTCCTGTTTTATCATAAATCCGTGCACTTTAAACGCACTTTAAGGGGACTTTTTCTTTCACGTAAACCTCCGGGAAGAACAAGAGAAAAAAAAAAAG
>NW_009713670.1:3822-5879 GCF_000703405.1 Apaloderma vittatum | reverse complement strand
CTGAGGGATGGGGAGGAGAAAAAGGTGAAGCAGCATCACTGGGGGTCCACGTGCCCGGGATGCTGGGAGCAGGGGGACTGCACACACTGGGAGCAAGAGGATGCTGGGATCAGGAGGAGCATGAGGATGCTGAGAGCACGAGAACCATGGGGTTGGAAGGAAAAGAACGCCAGGAGCATGTGGACACTGGGGCCATGGGGATGCTGGGATCATGGGATGCTGGGATCATGGGATGTTGGGAACACAGGGATGCTGGGATCATGGGGACCACAGGGACCCCGGGAGCCTGGGGATATCAGGAGCACAAGGGACACGGAGCCCACAGGCTGCACCATGTCCTCTGACTTTCCTCTGGTTACTTCTCTCTCCCCGCTCGAGGGTGGCAGAAGGGCTTAAGGAGCTCCCTCTGCCTGCGCTGCTGAAGCCTCAAAACTCACATCCTGAAGCACCTCTGGGGTTGCGCTGGGCAGCGAGGATGGCCAGGACCCTGCTGCAGCACCGGCACAGAGGTGTCGCTGGCACTAGGGGCTCAAGAGACCTGTCCTGGGTCACCAAGTGCCACTACACCTCCCAAAGGATGCCACCAGCCAGCTTGGCTCGACAGCAGCGAGGGAAGGGAAACTGAGGCACGGCTGCACGGGACCCCCCAAGCCGAAGGTCTGACAGAAGGGCAGTGCACAGGGCCCGGGCTGCTCTGCTCACTATCCAAGCACGACCTGAAAACCTACACCTAAACCTAAACCCTCCTCAGGCTGCTCATCCCGACCGCAGGACCCACCAGCCCAGCACCCATGGGGATTTTAGCCGAAAGAGCCGTTTTTCCCCAACCTGCTCTGGGGGGACCTGATGCCCTTGGTGCATCCACAGGGTCCTGACCTCGCACACACTTAGATAAAAGCTCCACAACCAGGAATTCACGAGGCCTCCCAGGGCATTTAATTTTCTCCAGCGCTTTGTTTCCTAGATGAGCAAGAAGGTGTCGAAGCTTCTGCCACAACCAGCTGGTGACTGGTCCGGCAGGGAAATCTCAGCTGAGCCGGTCTCCTTGTGCATGGGATAAGTGACACCTCACAATACAGAGAAGCTAAAACATGCTCTGAGCACGTCCCAGACCAAAAGCAACTCTTAAAATAAAAACAAATAACCTCACGTTGACAGGACTCGCTGCCCTGTGCCCAGCAACCATAAACCAAAAAGTCAAACTGAGAAGAAACCCAGGAGGGGCGGCAGGAGGAGGGAGACCACTCTGATTTTACTCCCCGAGACGAGTGAAGCACCAAGAGCCAGCAACCAGCACCACCAATGGCAGAAAAATAAGATACTAGGTTTGGGGTTTTCTTCCCCCCAGTCTTAATCATCTTAAGGTGTTATTAGCATCAGAGGGAAGGAATTAAACATATGAGTTTCAGGATGACAGTGTGTCCCTGGCACGAGGCTGTCAAGCTGAGACAACTTGAATAAGGGAGATTTAAAGGGAAAAAAATAAAGTCCCAAACAAAACAACCCAAGTCCGCAGCCCACTGCCGAGCGGGGTGATAAAACCCTTCTGCCAAACGAGCTGATCATCCTGCGTCGAAAAAGGTGAAATGTAATAAACCCAACCCGAGGTTCACCCTGACCGGAAAAAGGAGTTTTGAAATATTTTGGCATTCAAGGGACGTAACTGGCCACCGTGCGGGTTCCTTGCCTCCCGATTCAGGTTAGTCCCAACTTGCCCTAATTCCCACCTTACATTCAGCCTCTCTAAATTTCACAGCAAATCCTTCGAATGCCTCGGGGGCTATTCAGTGATTAAAAAAAGTAAGACCCCCCTAAAACTGCAAGAGCAGAGCAAAGGCTCTTTGGCACCAGCTGGGGTGGGAGCAACACAAACCCCCCCAGGGCTCACGGTCCCTGAAATCCCACGGGACACCTACCCTCCAGCCCCCTCCTGCTTTTTGCCCCGAGCCCCATCCGTGCCTCTTTCCACCCAATTCTGCCGTTACCTCCTTTAAACCCCCTTGAGCCACCCTGGGGACCACGAGCATCCCCCTGGGGTCCCTCCCTCCTGTACCAGA
>NW_009713670.1:285-3175 GCF_000703405.1 Apaloderma vittatum | reverse complement strand
AAATGGAAACGCCGGCAGCGTTACCGAGCGGGGTGAGCTGCCAGGTTCTGAGTTAAGCTTCCAATCCCCGCAAAAAGCCTGGTATTAAAATAAAAGCAAATATTTCTCTAATCCCCCCCAACACGAAGGCATAGTGCCGGCTCCACCCTCCCACCCCAATCCTCTCCCGCCACCTCCGCAGCCAGACACTCTGAAAATTTGACACTAAACCTCGGAGCTGCACAGGGGGTGAAGCGGAATTCGAGAAAGTGCCTCTTGCAGGAGGGTTCCTGCAGCCCTCGGATGCCCCAGGGATGCTCTGCCCCTGCCATGCCCACGCTGCCAGCTTGGATTTGCTGACATGCCACAGGCTAACAACAAAAAAAGCAGATTTGGCCTCAAAATCTCCCACTGGCCGAGGGGTGAGGGGCTGTGCCAGTGCCTGGCCATGTCACCCCGGTGCTGTGGTGCAGCAGATACCCACCACTTGGCTCACCTGGAAAGGGCATTGGTGCGGGATAGATCCCATCAAATCAGGGATTGAAAACCCTGGGAGAACCGTTTCCATCGCTGCCGTCCTGCTCCACCCCGGGCTGTGTCACCCACGCTGGGGGCAGGGTCCCATCCCGTGCCCAGGATCCCATCCTGCATCACCCGGAGGAGCTGCCCAGGCTGCAACCAATGCCTCTTCTCCTTTCTCTCTTTCTAAAACATCGCAACTTTAAAGCCGCTCTCCTGATTTTGGGAAGGCACCGATTTCGAAATCCGTTGCTGCATCAGCCAGCGAAGCCCATGGCGCGCTCGAAGGCCACCGTGGCGGGCGAGACCCCCAAAGCATCAAGGCACAGCACAGCCCCCTCCATCTCGCTCAACTCCCTAAGGAAGCCAAATCTTGGGGTGGCTGAACCCCCCCTAAACCACCTCCCACCGCAGGGAAAGGGGGATCCAGGCAGCTGAGCCCTTATGGGTGCGGGGACGTGCTGCGAGAGCCCACTCCGGCTTCCCCACCCACCAGGGAAGATACGGAGAACAGTAATGACAGTCTGCGTCGAGATGCGACACTTAAAAATAACTCCCTTTTTTTTCAGCCTAACCTCCAACACCGCCCCCGGGATGGGGCAGGGAGGGGGGGATCACGCTGAGCAGCACCCGGGCGCCGGCTCCGCTCTCCCCATCTCACCGCCCATCCTGGCTGGAGGAGAAGTGAAGGCAGCGGGGGAGCAGAATCGATCCCCTCACGCGGCACATCCATCACCAGGGATGCTTGGAGCGGTTTGAGGATCCTCACCTGCACGGTGCCTCCCCCTTTCCCTCATGTTTTTTCTCAGTCTTCTTCAAATTTCCCCCCTTGGCTACGCAAGAAAAGTGTCCAGAGACTAGAAACAAGATAAAAAGGCACGGAGCATCCTTCCGAGTCTCTCCCAGCAGGAGAAAAACCTGTCGCCATCGCAGCAGCTCCCAGTCCCAAGGTGCGAAGCCTCCTCCGAGCTCGAGCCCGAGGAGTAAAATCTCCCTGCCATGACCCCAGAGCAAGCGTGTTCCCAGAACAGGGACAAAATCTGCCTCTCCACCTTCAGCTTTGGCGAGGGGCACCCACTAACCAATTATAATTAATGAAGTTCCCTCATAGAAGCTTCCACATAAGCCCAGTAACGTTAATTATCAGAGCGTGGGAAGGGTTATCCCCTTCCCCAGCATGAATCACCTTGTGGTCCTGGGCTGGGGGTCTCACACCTGGTTTTAAAGGGGCTCGTGGTGTATTTTCACTGCTGCTGCAGCACAGCAGACCCCAGGTGTGACAACTCTGCATGTCATGCAGTCTGAAACATTTCTTCTTTCTCTCTCCACAGCAGCAGAGGCCTCAGTTTCCCCAAGGGAAGGACGGGATGGCCAAGATGTTAACACGCAACCCCCACCACCAAGCACTTGCTGATGGAGACGTCTCCTCCACACCTGGCCAAGCCACGGAGAAGTATCTTGCCAGCTTCCTACCTTCAGGTCACACGTCCCCACTAGGAGCCACTAGGGCCACCATGGTCACCCAGAACACGATCCAGGACAGGAGGCTCCGGGGAAAGACAGTGCTGGGGTGATTTGGGGACACAGATGGGTCTGTCCCTTTGCCTTCACCACGTGCTTGCCGGGCTCCCCCAGGCCAGAAGGTCCCGATGGGCAAACGGGATGCAGCAACGCCTGTGAGTGAGGAGAGCCACCAGTGCCACCAGTGCCACCAGCAGCTCCAGCTCCACTCACCTTGACTCCTCCAAAGTCCTCCCCCGCTCCCAAAAAAGGGGCCAACGCGCTAAACTCCTCTCTGCCCCGCGGGCAAAGAAAACGCGTGGAAACATCCAACTGATTACTAATTACAAGAGCTTGCCTCACCCAGATTTGCTCTGCTAATTAGACTAATCTCTACGGCTGGGAAATGAGCCGCAGTCACCGAGAGCGAGGAGATCACGCAAGTTGGATGGATGCTGAAACTCATGTCAGACCCCCACGAAGGGGATCATAATTCCCGGCTGCTTCTGACGGGCCATTGTTTCAGGAGACAATAGAAACGCCGGCGAATTTTGTGTTCCTCCTCCAAGCTGGTGCCGAAACCAGGACATCTGCATTGCTCAACTTTTTTTGATATGAACCAGATGCAAATAATTAATAAATCCAAATTCAAGATAATGCAGGCATCTAAATTTAAACGGAGAGCGGATTTCTAATGGCAGCTTTTCGCTCGCTTGGAGGAGGGGGTGGAGAGGGGAGCTCGGGAGGGTTTCCTGGGAGAATTCCTGCCTCGGGAAGCGATTCGGGGTGGCAGGGCAGCCGGGGCTGCAACCGAGCATCTTGCAAATCCTCGAGGTCAAGAGGAAAGGAAGAAGGGGAAACAAAATAAAACCCCATAAGCTGGGATTTCCAG
>NW_009713670.1:0-254 GCF_000703405.1 Apaloderma vittatum | reverse complement strand
GAAAATAAGCCCAACCTCTTTCTGATTTGGGCCCCTCCCCCGCCGCTCCTTCGAAAAGCCCCTGGAGTGTGGAGGGAGGGAGGGAGCTGCCAAGCTCTCCCCACTCCCGAGCATGGCCTGAGTTACCCGGCGGGTACAAACGCATCGAACCCATCGCCCCAGGGACCTACACCCCGCTCCGCCTGCGAGCGGTGAAGTTCCCGACTATATTCCCAGCTGGGATTCCTCTTGCCTCCAGCCTTTTTAAACCTCTC
>NW_009713669.1:586-1260 GCF_000703405.1 Apaloderma vittatum | reverse complement strand
GGGGATGCAGAAAGGCTCTGGCTGCTCCTGGTTCCCGGAGTGACCGAGGCCACTGCTGGATCTCGTGTGCCACACAGAGAGTGCTGGGATTGAAAAGAGTCACAAGGAAGTGAAAGATGACACCTCTAATGAGGAACAGCCAGGACAGGGGACCAGCAAGAGTATTTCACTCCACATATGTCATGCTTAGTGTAATGCTGAGGAATCACGGGGGCTAAGTCCTCTTCTTCACTGGTCAGAATCTGAGAAGGACTCCATCTGATCTCCTGCCTTTGATCCTGGTCCCGAGTTCCCGAATCCAGCCCCTGTGCCCAGTTCTCTTCTGCTGCTGCTGACCCTGGGGCTGCCTCAGTGCCACCAGCTCTGTAGCACCAGTGGGGACTGATATCAAAGGGGGGGGTCACTTCAATATCAGTTTTATATACAATTATATGTATGTCATTGCTTCAGTTTTCTCCTGATCAGTACTCTTATTGTTTTATTTAAGTTCGCATAGATTTTTCCAGTCCACAAGTCTCTCTGCTTTTTTCTTTCCTGTACCCAGAGGGAGAGGGTTTAGAAAGCGTCTGTCAGCACTTTCCCTCCCCTCTAATCTGCCCTGGTAAGGTGGCATCTGGAATCTTGTGTCCAGTTCTGGGCCCCTCAGTTCCAGAAGGACAAGGAACTGCTTAAAA
>NW_009713669.1:0-248 GCF_000703405.1 Apaloderma vittatum | reverse complement strand
GGACGTGTTCCGGTGTGACCTGCTGTAGGTGATCCTGCTCTGGCAGAGGCGTTGAACTTGACGATCTTTTGAAGTTCCTTCTAACCCCAAACATTCTGTGATTCTCTAATTCTGTGAACCCCCAGAACCTGCTCATGGGCATCGCAGTGTAAGGAACAGAAAAAAAGCTCAGTGTTCTCCAAGTACTCTTCTGTGAGAGCTAAACCTCAGTACATTGTCAACAAAACTTCCAGCACAAATCCCAAACA
>NW_009713668.1:261-1129 GCF_000703405.1 Apaloderma vittatum | reverse complement strand
AGGGAGGGTGGGAGGGGAGAAAACAAAGAGAGAGAAAAAAGATCAGCTCTCGCAGACAGACGGACAGCCGAGCATCCGGACAACACTGGTGACACAGGAGCGCTGGGCACCACCCAGCTCCGAGCCCAGGGGGTCCTTGGGCCAGATGGCACCCAGGTGTGCTGGCACCACCGGACCCAACCCCACGGCCCCGACACACGAGGCACAGACAGGACAGATGTCCCTCGCAGGAGACGCACGGACAGCGAACGCACATCCCGCTCCCCCAAGGACACAGACAAGTCTGACTGGGGGCACCATGGGGCGGCCCCACGACTGCCACAGCAGCTGTGTCCTCCTTTGAGCAGTCAAGGGACAAAGGACAGTTTTAGAGCCAAGGGGTAGTCCTGCCCCAGAGGGTGCCCAGCACCCTGGAGGGATCCCAAACCAGGGGGTACGTGGGGCACCCAGTGTGCCCAGGACAGGTCCCAGCTCAGCACCCCGATCCTGCCAGAGCTCTGAGCCCCGTCCAGGCTGGCACCACTCACCCAAGACTGGTGGCAGTGCTGGACCAGAGGTGTCTGTGCTGGGTGACAGGCCACCCAGAGGGGACAAACACTGCGACACATGGCCAGACCTTCTCCCCCACCCACGGGCCCCATTTCTCTGTCAGCCCAGCCATGCCCAGGCACTGGGGACCCATTCTTCTTGCTGGTGAAGGACTTTGGGGGTGCCAGGCTTCCTCTGAGCACCCGTTGCCCCTCTTCACCTGCAAACCATGGGAGGAAAAAGCCCTTCCCTCCCCACCCATCCCTCGCACCCCTCTCTGAGCCTGGCTGAGACCCCCAACCCCACGGGGATGGAGGCAGGATGGGGCCCTGGCTGTGGG
>NW_009713668.1:0-230 GCF_000703405.1 Apaloderma vittatum | reverse complement strand
CAGCCGAGCCCGTGCATGGGGGTAGGGGTCTCGGCTGGGGGGGGCCAGGGCAGAGCATCCTACCCTGTGAAGCCTGGGTCTGCACAAACGTTTTGATGAGGAGGTCGGTGGCCTGGGTGTAGAGGGACAGGGCGTAGCGTAGTGACTGCAGATCAGGGCTCTTCTCCAGGAACGTCTTCTTCAGCCCCACGCCCCCAGCGTGGAAGTATTGCTGGAGAAGGGAGAGGGCC
>NW_009713667.1:0-4048 GCF_000703405.1 Apaloderma vittatum | reverse complement strand
GCCTGCTGTCAGGGGCTTTGTGAACAGCTTTCGTGTTAACCCCTTTTGCAGAGAATATAGCAGTGGAGTAATGGGCTGCCTTTTAACCTGCTTGTTTTGTTTTTCCTTTGCTGGGATGGGTCAGTAGATGGTTGTACTTCGTTGGGCAGGGTCTTTTGAAGCTGGCAAGACTTGAGGGAGAGGCGCTGTCAATACTGAGAAAAAATACTTGCAGCCTGTCTGCCTGCTTAGCAGTTACGCTCCACACAACTGTCCTTGGGTGCCTCTGTGATGGCTGTCGGGGCAGTAGCGTTCTTTTCTTCACTGTTGTTGTGCTTGAGCACCCAGCAGAAGGCTTCCATTTCCAGGCACCCCGTCCATCAACAGGCCCTCACAAGCTGAGGGAGTGCCTTCCACTCATCATCTTCCTGAGGAACAGGTTGAAATATGCTCTGACTGGAGATGAAGTCAAGAAGATCTGCATGCAGAGGTTCATCAAGATAGATGGCAAAGTCCGCACGGACATCACCTACCCTGCAGGCTTCATGGGTGAGCGGGGCGGGCTTTGTGCAGGTACCTTGGGCAGCTCTGCTGTGCCGACTGGATGTTTTTGCGAGGCTGGCATGGTATGGCGGCAGAGATGCTTTCCTGCCAGAGTTGAATAAAAAAATGAGAATAAGAAGTTGTTATTTAGTTTGGAGTTGTGCACTGTAATGAATACCAAAGCCAGATACCTGTAGCCTCTAACTGCCTGCTTGCATATGCATAAATTGCTGTTCAGGTGTCAGCCTTCAGCAGTTTCTGCTAATTTGTACCATATCATAGTAAAGGATGGGAGCCTGTGGTCAAGAGGAGATCCTGAACTTGTCATTACACCTGAAGCGTTGTTTAAAAACAGCTAGGAACTACTTAATGTATGCTTCATGCTGAGTTACAGTGTTGGCTAACGTAGCTGATAATAGTTGCTATTTTATTTTCCTCTCTGAAATCAGATGTCATCAGCATCGAGAAGACTGGTGAGCATTTCCGCTTGGTGTATGATACCAAGGGCCGGTTTGCTGTTCACCGCATCACGGCTGAAGAGGCTAAGGTGAGGGGCTTCAGCTTGGGATAAGCATGGGACCAGTTGGGTTTGGTTGGGGTGGTGTTTCCTCCTTGGCATCTCCAGAATGGGAGTGGGTGGCTCTCTTCCTGGAGAGTTGAGTCCATGCCATCCTCGAGAAGATCAGGGCCTTCAGTGTTGGCTTACAGAGCCTTTGATGAGGGAAAATGTTTTTTGGTGACAGGAGAGCACCTCCCAGGTGACCCCAGCTGAATTGTCTGGTACTGAAGTGACCTCTGTTGGCATGTTTACCCTCACAGGGAGCTTTGGGGTGGGGATGGCTCTGCTGTGGTATGATGAGCTTTGCTGTGACGCAAAAGCCTTGAACTCCTTCCCGAGTCTGCTATGAAAGCGTTTAAAAATCTGCCCTCTGTGTTGGGGAGCAACTCCCATGCGTGTTTCCTTAACCTAAGCACGCTGGCATGCCTGAGCTGTGTGTCTGCATTCTCCTTCGCGTGTCCTTCCTTTTGCGTGCCCTGTGCGACCACCAGCTTCAGGGCAAAATGAGGCAAGTGCCCTGGTGTAGGCTTTCCTGGGAAGATGCAGCCAGTGCTTGTGGGGACATCGAAGCCCAAGGTGGGCAGCTGTTCCTGAAGTGCAGGAGTTTCTGGTGGGGCTGTAGCGTACCAAGGGGCAGACCCATGAGAGGCATTGCTGGGAGAGTGAGCTGGCCGAGCCTGTGTCTGTGCTCCTGTTGCAAGCCGTGAAGTGTCAGGGGGCCTGAGGCCTTTTGTAGGGGGACAGAGAGTTCTCTGGTCCATGGTTCCACGTGCTGCCTCAGCTGAGCAGTGTTGGGTTTTGTTTGCAGTACAAGCTGTGCAAGGTGAGGAAGATTTTTGTGGGCACCAAAGGAATCCCTCATCTGGTCACACATGATGCCCGCACCATCCGCTATCCAGACCCCCTTATCAAGGTGAATGATACAGTCCAGATTGACCTTGAAACGGGCAAGATCACAGATTTCATCAAGTTTGACACAGGTGGGTCTTGATGCCGTGTAAAACACTGTACTTTTCCCCACTGTGGAGACCAGTGTGGAAGTTAAATGCAAATGCCAGACATCTTGGCTCTAAAGTAGAGAGGCAATGGTGACAGCCTTGGGATAGGGGTTGTTTCCCAGGAACACCTCCACTTGAAGCTGGAGCAGGGATTCCTCCTATGTGCTGGTGCTGAGTGGTATTTGGCAGAAGAGTCAGCAGGCACCAGGTATAGGCAGGAAGCTGGTGGAGAGGTGGTTCGAGTCTGGCTCTTGGGAAGCTGTGAACGGAAAGCTCTGGGCAGCTGTAGTGAGATTCCTGGCTCTTTGCTGTGGGAGAAGGTTTCAGGTGCGGAGTGGTGAGCTGTGCCAGGGCAAGTGGTGCAAGAATGCTTTCCTGGTGCTGACACAACCTAGAAGGTAATGGGGTGTGTTCGGTACGGACCTTGAGGTCAGAGAGCTGTTTGGTTCCTCGAGGTGTGCCAGGTTTCTTGTGGAATGTAGATGTCACAGGTGCTCCTGTGGTTGCTCTGGGGCAGTGCATCTCTGTCCCCGCCCTTCTCAAGCAGTGGTCCTCAAAAATCCCAAGCTCAAAGGCTTCACCATGACACCTGGTGCCAGCTCTTCTCACATACTGTCTTCCTTCACCTCAGGAAACCTGTGCATGGTGACAGGCGGTGCCAACTTGGGCCGTATTGGAGTGATCACCAACCGGGAGAGACACCCTGGGTCATTCGATGTGGTTCACGTGAAAGATGCCAATGGCAATAGCTTTGCCACCAGGCTTTCCAACATCTTTGTTATTGGCAAAGTAAGTCAGCGCGGACACGAGGCTGGTGCGTTGTCTCTTGTTGCGGGCTGCTGGCCTGAAGCAAAGAGACATCAAGTGTCTTCTGTAGGCAATGTGTGCCCTCCCACTTCTGTCTGTGCTTCCTGTGGTTCTGCCTGCTCTGGGAATGGGAAGCATCCATAAATTGAGGAATAGGGATGTTTTCAAGAAGCAGCCCTATGTTTTTGTATACCTTCTGAGAACTGTGAGCTGAGCAGTGCTCAGATCTTGGTGTGAGCTGGGCAGCTGCTGTGACCAAGAGCGCCATCCCCCTCCCTTTGCTGCAGTGCCTCCCCGATGGGCTCTTTGGTCCAGGTTGGAAAGGGGTGGTGTTTTGTTTTTGGCTTAAGTGCATTCTTCACGGGCGTGACTGAAAGAGGCAGACGTAGGCCTGTAGACCTTTAGCACCTTCCTTAAAGGGCTTCTGCTGGGCCAGTACCATGAGCACGTGGACATGGCCCAGCATCGGCAGGGGCTGGCTTCTGCTGCTCCTGAGAGGGAGAGCTCTGTCCCCTGTCTGGGTTTTGTGGTGTGAGGTGACTTCTTTTCCCTTGCTGCAGGGCAACAAACCATGGATCTCCTTGCCCCGTGGAAAGGGCATCCGCCTGACCATTGCAGAAGAGCGAGACAAGAGACTGGCAGCCAAGCAGAGCAGTGGGTGAACTCCAGTTTGGGCCGGCAGTGGTCCTTTTGGTATATTAAATAAACCATTTACCAAATGGCCATGAGACTGGCTGGAGAGCATGCCAGGGCTGGGGGGAGCTGTGCCATGCTGGTGTGAGACTGTGTTCTGCTCTCTGGAGGGGCCTGCTGATCCACGGAGACTCTTGGTGACCTGTGCAACTCCCAGAGCAACTTCCAGAAAGGCAAGGTGGGGTGGTGGGGGAGCCTCCAGGCTGCTGCATCCCTGTGAAGGTCTTGGCATAAACCCTCTTGGATGTTGCTCCCAGGAACATGCTGGAGGAGCAGGGGACCGGGAAGGGCCATCTGGACTCTCCCTTGGGCCAGTGGTGCCAGACAGACTTGAGTCCCAGAGGCGTTGCCCCTGACCGTGAGTGTGAACAGAGCGGAGACTGCCTGAGGATTGGGCGGGTGGTGCCTTGGTCTGGTGGGCTCTGATGCTTGGTGTCCTGAGCCTGGCTGGTGGCTGCTTGCTGGAGAG
>NW_009713666.1:0-237 GCF_000703405.1 Apaloderma vittatum | reverse complement strand
CCTTCCCACGCTGGCCTTGCCTGCGCAGTCACCCTGCTCACGGATCCGTCCCTTCAGCTTCCTAGGGTACGTGGACATGCTCGGCGTCGCCTACGAAGCCCCAACGCTCGCTACAGGTTACGGCGCGTACCTGGCACAGGTACGTGCTCAGCTGCTCAAGCGACCTCGGCGCTGAGCTGTCAGGTTATTGGATTTCGATTGGTTTTTTTTTTTTTTTTTCCCCTCCAGCCGTTGATG
>NW_009713665.1:1536-1741 GCF_000703405.1 Apaloderma vittatum | reverse complement strand
CGTCTTTGACCCATAAGCCAAGCTGGGAGGGGACAGGTAGGGGCTGGGAGCAGGTTGGGCTGGCACCTTTGCTGGCCTCCTGGTACTTGCGCTTGGCCTGGGCGCTGTCACGGGCCAGGCTGCGGTACTGTGCCTTCAGCTTCTCCATCTCCTGCTGCGTGGTCTGGGGAGGGAGACGCAGTCAGGGCAAGGGGAGCCAGACCAT
>NW_009713665.1:1044-1396 GCF_000703405.1 Apaloderma vittatum | reverse complement strand
CCGCGTGTCGCCGCAGGACCGGGCTCAGCGTCCCCGTCCGGCTCGCCACCACCCACCAGGACTGCAGGAACGGGCAACCAGGAGGGCCCGGGGACATGGGAACATGAGGCTGGCCGCCTTCCAGCACCGCACCGGGCTCTGTGGGGTGAGCTCCCGCACTGCGGTATCCCTACCTCCCCGACCTGGCTGCCGTGATCGCTGGCGCGGTGCTGACTGGGGCCCTCCTGCTTCTCCAGCTGGGAGAACATGTGGTGCAGCATCCCCGCGTACTCCCGGTCACTCTTGGCCCGCTGCGACATCCACTTCTTCCTCAGCTCCACCAGCCGCAGCTCTCTGTCCCGCAGCCGCCGCA
>NW_009713665.1:404-661 GCF_000703405.1 Apaloderma vittatum | reverse complement strand
CCAAGGCCAGACCGGTCATGCCCCCCGCAGTCCGGCAGCTCTGACCCCACACTGCCCATTGGCACTGTCTCCCCTGCACCCGTGGCGGGGCCAGACGAGTACACCAGGGCGAGGGAGCTCCCAGGGCCCAGGACACGGATGGGAAGCCAGAGGGACAGGGACGGGGTGCCGAGCTCTGGAGGAAGGTTCTGAGCCCGGACTTGTCTCAACACCCAGGACTCCGGCACGGCTGTGGGGAACCAAACTGGCCCCAGCCA
>NW_009713665.1:0-359 GCF_000703405.1 Apaloderma vittatum | reverse complement strand
GGAAGGGTGCTGGGGCACATCTCTGTGCAGGGCAGGATGTCTCCCAACACAGCCCTCGACACACAGACAGCCAGGGCTGAGCCCACCCAGCCCTGCAAAGGGGTCCCCAGTCCCCATAAGCAACCCAACGGGGCATGCCCCCCCAACCTGCGAGTGCCGCGAGGTCCATCCGCACTGGCGTCCTCCCGGGGCTGGCGCAGTCTGGACCTGGTGCAGCTCCGGCTCCTGGGGAGGAACAGGAAACCCGGTGCTGACCATAGAGCCATTGCGAGATTTCCTGTGCTTCCTCCCCTCCCTGCCAGTCCCCACGCTGGGGGCCGACGCCGGCACATGGGTCTGCCACAGCTGGGCAGCCCCAT
>NW_009713664.1:0-7301 GCF_000703405.1 Apaloderma vittatum | reverse complement strand
GGGGGGGGCCGCCGCGCGCGCTCCTGGAGCCGGTGTGTGGGAACTTGCCCGTGAGGTGCTGAGCGCGGGCGGGTTGGCCTCACGGAGCGCGGCCTGTGCGCCTCGCTGGAGCTGCTCCTTGTAGAAACGCTTCTCGTACAGCCGTTGCAGCTGCTGGAGCGTGCCCGGGGCACCTTTGCTGGGGTGTGGGGTAGCTGCCCTCCTGCTCCGCACAGAGGTGTTCTTCTCCGCTGGCAGAAGCTTAGGAGCCAGGGAAGCTTTTAATGCCGGAGCACAGCATCTGCTGAATTAGAGCTCAGTTGCAGGGGTGAGCTGTGCCTGGCGTGGGTTTGCAGGAGGTTCTCCCCAGTGGTACAGACTACACAAGCTGGATGCGGGGCAGCCGTGGGCAGGCAGGGAAGTGAGCACACTGCAGTTGGATAGTGGGCATAGTGCTAGCAGCATAGGCAAGTGATGGGTGTTAAGGTTTTAGAGTAGCCTTTGTAAACAGGCAGTCCACTACCTGTTAGAAAAGCTTTCCAAAGTGTTCTGTCATCCTGTGTGTGTCTGCTGAGACAGAAAAAAAACCCCAATGTGTAATGATTTGCTAGTAAAGAAAATAGTAAGTGCCAGCCTTTTGCCCCAGGTGTGCTAAACTTTGGATCTACAGTGCTGCTTTTTTAATTCGTGGCACCAAGGTAAATGTGTATTTCTACAGATAGTATGAAATACGGCTGTATTGACAGATGTGTCCGTAAGTGGAGTCATTTTTGGTGACTAGCCTGTTTGTTAGTATGTCTTTTTGTCTTCTGCTGGCAGTTACAGATGCAATAGCTTACCTTCAAAGCTTATTTCATCTAGCCTGAAATTAATGCTTATGACAGACCATCTGTTACAAGTCCACAAATTTCTGTTGCAAATCAGAAGGGGTTTTCACCTGGAAAGCTTCTTTGTGGGGAGAGTAGTGTGGGGGACAATTAACTAGAAGCTTGGGACCTCTGAGGAAGGGGAGCAAATGGCATGGTACATGAACTTTTCTGGTAGTCTGCTCCCCATTACACTTTTGAGAGAGCCATGTAGCAGCACCTCGCTCCCATCTCCTACCTGCACGTGTCTTCTCCACCCCAGGCAAAAGCTTATCTGTGTGTAACTGGGGATTAAGAGAGGGAGCACCTGGAGTGATCCCCATCTGTTGTGTGAATTTAGGTGATTAAGCCATGACTGAGATTGTTTGTATGTCTCCTCATGGTACTGGCCTTGTGTCTGCCACCGTGAAGATGATACCAGCATTGTTTTTATTTCACTTCTGGTTCTCATTTGTATGTATGTATAAACAGTATTTTCCTGTTTAATAAACCTGTAGGCTTTGAGTGGGAAGTGTGCTTGGATGAAGAACGATGTTTGTGTTTTCAGAACATCTGTATTTAGTTTTTATTTATTTAGACATATATATTCTATTTACAAGGGTGTATAGTGACAGGATGAGGGGCAGTGTTTTTAAACTGGAGCAGGGTAGGTTTAATGTAGATATCTGGAAGAAGCTCTATACCATGAGGGTGGTGAAATACTGGCTCAGGTTGCCCAGAGAGGTGGTGGAGGCCCCATCCCTGGAGGCATTCAGTGTCAGGCTTGATGGAGCTCTGGGCAAGCTGATCTAGTTAAAGCTGTCCCTGCTCACTGCAGGGAGGTTGGACGAGATGACCTTTAAAGGTCCCTTCCAGCCCAACATATTCTGTGATTCCATGTTTTAAAGAAAAGTAGAAACCCCCCACATTTTGGCATATTTTTCAGGAAATTTGAATTCTGCTATGTATCTAAATCTTTATTTTTAATTTTAATTTTCTAATATAATAACCATGCAAAATTGTTATCAAAAATATCGTTTTGTTTAATGTTTCTGGGCTATCCCTAGTTAACAAACAACTCATTCTGAGTCTTTGCTATAATTATGAAAATACTTAATAAATTAAGATTTGTTTTTGCTAATTTAAACTGTTTTAAATGAAATGTTTAGTTAAACTATTTTTTTTTTTAAGGGGACAATACACCTGTTCCGCAAATCACAGAGATCATTGGTTGGAAAGTTAACACATGAGTTTAGGCTTGTTGCAGCAGATAGGAGGGTAAGTATTTCTTCTAATAAATGAATAATAATAAAAAGGATGTTAGCTGTGATAGGTTAAAATACATTATTAATTTGAATATATTTTGAGAAATTTTCTTTGCAGTTTTCTAGCTGTGTTTAAAAAAATAATCCAGCTCTGAAGCTGGATTCATTCCTGCACGTTATACCTGTCAATGAGTGTTCTCCAGAGCTGTACTTAAATTTAATGCTTTTGGTAGAACTGTAAGCTGAATATGCAGCCATGTTTTTGGAACCTAAGTTCCGGCGTAAAGAAAGAAACCCACTAATATAAAGTTATGTAAGTCTGTCTTCAAAAGTCAGGTGGTGTGTGCCTTAGTAGAATGCAAATATTATAGAGGGGTGGGTTTTTTAGACCAACAAGATATTTTAAGCATGGCGCACAAGCACTGTTTATTAATGTGTTTTGACACAATCTGTGAAATGAAAAGCAAAATACGAGCTTGTTGTTCTGAAATTAGTTGTAAAATTTTGGGAGGAAGGACAAGTGAGTCCTGCTTGCATGGTGAGGTACTGCAAAATTGTTTTGTTGAAACCAGATGCATGTATTTTTGTCTTGTAAATTTTGGAAGACGTAAAACATATTTATTGTCATCAACAGTCCTGGAAAATCTTGCTGTTTGGTGCTATAAATTTAATATGTATTGGTTTCCTGCTAATGTGGTGCAGCTCTACAAACAGCATAGGTAAGTGGCTCTCTTGTACTGAAACTACAACCAGCTACCATGTGTTTCTTAGCTTGTGAAGTTCCAACATACTTAAAAATCAAAGTTCAGGATGTAATGGAGTTAGGTGACTGTGTAGCCAGCTTTGGAAACTGCTTCCACTGTTAGTTCAGAGGCATTTCTCACATGCAGATGTGGATGGGTGAAAGTCCTGAGAAGTTTGAAAGGTTTTCCAGTCCTGCTGGTCATTTTCTTCCTGCACTCCCATTTTTATCTTTAAGATAAAAAAAAGGAGACTTTTAAGCTAGTCCTCAAACCTGTTCCTTGTTATAAATACTACCAGGGACAAATAGAGACCCTCACCTGACATTGAATGAAGATATTTGTAGTGTGGCCAAAGTCTTCTCTTATTCCAGGATTGCCCCTTTTCAATATTTTATATAGGGGCTCCAAGATGCTTCCTGTTATCTGCGCTAAAGGTAGAATGCCTTCCATTTTTAACATGACACAGGTGTTGTTGGAGTTAAAAGATGGGTCGAAGAAGCAAAACAAGTGAAAAATTCTGTTGAACCTGCTTTTCACTGCACAGAGATCTTTTCCCAACCAAATGATCATCTGGTTCCATAAGAGATCTCTTGCTTTGGCAGTTGTTGTGTTACTGATGTGTTACTGTTACTCCTGACTTTTCTGTATTTGAATTCTTAGTCACAAACTTAATACTTTTTGTCTCTGGGCATTATTACATGCTTTATTAGGATTGCCATAATCAACCTGTTTATCAAGTTAAATGTATTGGTGTGTTTAGGATATTCATATTATATACACATACAAAGACAGAGACTTACTCTATCAGCACAGACAGTTTATGCAGATAGAAGATGGATAATTGCTGCACAGGAGGGACTTAGAAGAATAAAAGTGATTTCTGCACTGAAAAATTAGGTGTTAATATTTGCTTTTTTTTTTCACAGCTTTAACTGCTTACACATATTTGACAATCTTTGACCTTTTCAGGTGAGTTTTTTCCCATTTAGCCTTACTGTTCATTTGTGCCTATCTTTGTATATTTCTATACACATAAAATTTACTTACAGATACAAATATGTTATTTGGAGTTGTCAGTAGAGAAACAGTAACTGGTTTAAATAAAGCTTAAACAAATATAAAATTGTACATCACAGTAATTAGATGGTGGGAAGCACCATGGCTCTCTTGAAAACGACTAGTAACAACTGAGTTGAGTCATGAATTTCTCTGTGCAGTGTAAACTTGTTTTAGGCTGAGGGATGTTCTGTGTTGAAGAAGGTCGGTGGTAGCCTTTCTAAGCACAGCATTAGACTGTCTCCTGGTGTAAGGAGTTAGACCAACTACCATTCTGCTCAAATTATTTGCTGCCCTTTCTATGGGAGCAGCAGAGACCTCCTCATGCAGTCTCAGTTTTATTTCCAAGCACAACCTTTTCTGGAGTCACTGGAACCGTTGTTGTGACGGTGACGAAGGTGTTGAGTTCATGGTAAGATGTGTTTCAGTTCTGATGGCTGAAGTGTACATTTCTACCTGATCTAGTTCCTAAAGCCTGCAGTTATTTATCAGACCTAATTCTCCTCTTTTTTTCAGTTTGGTAACATGTCTAATAAGCTATTGGGTAATGATGAAGAAACCCAGCCCAGCCTATTCATTTGGGTAAGTACTAATAACAAGATCTGGTGTTTGATAATACATTTGATATGTTGCTGACTGTCATTGCCCGTATCCCCTGACGGCCATGCCTAGGGTGTAAAAGAGCTGAAAAATAAGGAAGCCCAAGACCGTTGCTGTAAAGAACAGTTATAGAATAGGAGTGGAAAGGGGAGGAACAGGAAAAAGAATGAAGAAATGCTGGATTTTAAGCTGTTTGTGGTGAGTGCAGTTTTGGCTTAAAAGGAATTGAAACCTTCCAGTTTATTCCCATCTATCTGCTCTGAAAGGAATTGGTAATAACAGGTCTGTCCCGCTGGTTCCTGCACAGACCAGAATGCATTTGATGCATTGTTCAATGTTCAGTGTTTCTAAACTTAATTCTCAAATTTCAGGTTTGAAAGGTTTGAAGTTCTAGCTGTATTTGCATCTACAGTTCTGGCACAGCTTGGTGCTCTTTTTATACTGAAAGAAAGGTAGGTTTACGTACCACTTTCTTCAATTTTTTTGTTAATTACAAAGATGGAGCAGATTGAGCAAAACTATGTACATTCTACAAAAGCTGTTTGTAGAGAGATGTTGTAGAAGAAACTTAAGATTGGTTTAAATATTACTAAACTTTGCTGCTTACTTATATGGATTACACTACATGCAGGCTTTAGAGGTAATGATGAGAATTGATAAATCCAATTTCAAGGAAAAGACTTGATGTTCTTAAGAATCATAATTCCCAGAAAGTTAGACTTTTCAAGTTCATTAATAAGTAAATATTTTTTGATTTTTTTTTCTTCAGTTACTTCATGAAGTAAAGCAACTTCATAATATATTAAGAATTTAAATATTTAAACTCTCAACTTCATCAGTCCCTCAAAATTTGTTCAAGTGATAATTTAACATACACATGTGCTGTGCTGACAACTTAGCAGTTTTGTATTATAGGATGATCTGCTGTACTGACAATACACTGGAATTAATTCTAATAATTCTGCACTGTCAAAGCCTCCAATTTTTTGAACACTGGTTTTAAGAAATGCCCAAAACGTAGCATAGGTTTTTCTGTTACAGCTGAAGCTCATTTCTTGCTTTACTGGTGGATAAAAAAAAATTTGTATCTCCACCACTGTATCCAACGTCTACTTTATTTGGCCTTGTTAATAAGAGTCCGTTAAGTCAGGGATTTTAGATTTAGTTTGTTGTGGTTACCAACACCAGTGATGGCGACAGCAGTACTTTTTGACATGTTCATTTATAAACATCTTTTTATTCTGCAGGCAGCTATCACCCATGTGGCACAGTTTGGAAATAGCTGGAAAAATCTAAATTACACCCTGCTTCATTTCAGTCTTAAATGCTTTCGTCACTTGTAAAAACTGCTATGCTTATTTAAGCAATTCATTTTTTTGCAATATTTTATCTGTCAGGTTTTGTTTATGAATGGCAGCTAATTCTTCAGAACTGAAAATATGCTTCAGGTATCAAGGTTTTATTGTATGAATATAACTCTGATTTTCCTTTATTTTTGTAGTGCAGAGCGGTTTCTGGAACAACCTGAGATACACACGTAAGAAATTAATTTGGCATGTAAAATGATAGTTTTTCAGTGTCCCTTTGTGTTTCTAATGTAGCATGTATTAATTATGCAAGTACATTCAACACTAAATTGGTTTTGGTGCCTTGGCATTTGTTTCAAGCTATGTGCAAGCTGTATTGCAAACCATTTTTTTAAAAGTACAATTGAAATGTAATGCACATGCTCTCTGAAATAGTGATTTAACTGTATGCTGCTGATTTTGCTAGTTTACTCTCATTTCTTATAGAGGCCTCTTGGGAGGGCTGGTATGTCGGGAGAGGGACGCTGTGATCCTTAGGGAATGGAAGGTGTTGCAAAGATGATGACTATAGATATCGTGGGGAAAGGGAAAAAAAGGTGTTATGGAGCAAAAAGACTGAGAGGTGGGATGTACGGCGAAGTTTTACTCCTAGGAAAGAGTAGAGGCATTCCATAGGAAACTAAGCTTTTTTTAGCTCTTCTGCTGAGGAGCAATGTATTTTTATCTTCAAAGGACAAACGTATGTGTGTGCGTATGTGCAGTTAGTTAAGAACTGTTACTCAACATTCTAAATGTTATGAACAGCCTAATGTGGTAACAATAACGTACAAAGTTCAGGGATATCTGTAACGCTTAAAATGGAAATGCACTGCCAGTTATTAAGCCTTCCAGCAGTTTAGCTTATTCTTGTTTTCAGTGTTAGTGAAAGATACCAAGTGAAGTATTTTGATATCTTTACTGGTAGTTACAGCTTAATTTTATGTTTGTGATTATGTGAAATTAAGATGCTGCTTTTTTTTTTAACATTCCCTAGGGGGCGACTGCTGGTTGGTACTTTCGTGGCTCTCTTTTTCAACTTATTTACAATGCTTTCCATTAGGAATAAGCCTTTTACTTATGTCTCTGAAGGTATGTAATAAATTAATCTGCAACAAGAATTGGGAAAAGATTTTAATGTTCCCATTTTTATCAGGGTATAACTTGTCTAGCAGCTTTCTTAACTAGCAAGTTGTTATGACCTCCCTTAATAAAACTTCATGGCATTCAGAATTGCCATCCAAATTTCAACTCTTGTTTGCTTGTAGGGCTCTCTGAGTAGTATATAGTCATTAATATGATAAACTGAGTATCATTTTAATGCTGAAGTACTCTGTTTTCAACCAGTGAAGGTCGTCTGACAGATATCAGATTGTTGAAGACATTTAATGAACATATTAGTGGATTAAAAATAAATTAATGTAATAATTCTTACTAGCTCTTTTATCTGTGACTATTTTGTTGTGAAGT
>NW_009713663.1:0-758 GCF_000703405.1 Apaloderma vittatum | reverse complement strand
CACCAGTATCAGAGCCACAAGGACCCCACGGATTTGACCATAGGTGCTTCCGATCATCTGCTTTCTCCACAGGTCAACTCCCAGGGCCTCTGGAATCTTTGCTCTTGGTCTAGACTCAAGGTCTTTCTGATATCTGGCTCCCAGGCCCCTTATCCTACTCACCTGTTACACCAGCTGGATATTTACTAATGTGAGGCCCTATGACTTGTAGTTCCCACTCCAGAGCCTGGCACTTACAGCTTCCTATGTACAAAGAGCAGAGATCCCCTCCCGAAATTGTTAAATGGAGTTTAGTAAGGAGGTAGGACAGTAGGCTGGGACATGGCGAGGTAATAGTTCTTGTCAACAACCTCATCAGATGTGACTGGTCATTTTTAGCCCTATTTCATCCCTGGCAAACCTCGACTCCTTCCCTTTCCCTGCCTTTGGTCCTTCCCTAGAAACCCCACAGTAAGTCTTCATACGTTCAAAACCAGTGCAGAGGTGTCACTTTGGGACATGGTTTAGTGGTCATGGTACTGTTGGGTAGATGGCTGGACTACATGATCATTGAGGTCTTTTCCAAACTTAACGATTCTATGATTATATGGCTGAGGTTATGTGAAATAAGAACCAGGTTTGCCAATCCACTTTCAAGGAGACAAAGAGACAAAGCATAAGTATTCGATTGCATTTGTTGAGAAACCTTACGATCGCTTCAGTAAGAGGAAGCACCGGGACCTTAAAAGGGAGCAGCAGGGGATAACCAGGCAGAGCAG
>NW_009713662.1:21172-21414 GCF_000703405.1 Apaloderma vittatum | reverse complement strand
GTGGTGGCTCAATCATTTTTTTTTTTGGTGGGGGTGAAAACATTTTATTGCAGAAAGTCCCCACCCTCCCGACAAGTTTTTGGCTGCCAATTACCTCCTCCCCGCTCCCAGTGGAGCTCACAGTTGGGAAAAAAAGCCCAGCAGCCCTCCTTTTCCAACTCCCCCAGGACTCCCCCTTTGCACCCCACATTGCTGCCCTCCTGCAGCCCTGGGTGGCCTCTGCCCGTCCCCCTGCAGAGTTG
>NW_009713662.1:6407-20988 GCF_000703405.1 Apaloderma vittatum | reverse complement strand
AGGGACGACCGGAGCCCCCCCAGCCCCCTTCGCTTGGCCACTGTTGGGCAACGTGCTGGAGCTGGGCCACCTGCCCCACTTGGCCTTTGGGCGGCCGGTGCAGCACTACGGCACTGTCTTCCATTAGCCAAGTCTTTAGGTAAGTTAAAATAGCAGAAGCCCCTCGGCTGCACCCCTCCCACTTCAGGTCGTCTCTCAGAGCAAGCAGGGTCTGTGCAGGGCAGGTTTTGCCAGGGCACTTCCAAGGAACCCCAAGTGTCACTGGCAAAGAAAGCCAGGTTTAGCAGAAACAAGCCAGGGTGGGAGTTGGAACGAGGGTCCTGCTCCTAGGAGGCAGCGGTGTTGGCATTTCTGTTCCAACCCCAAGTCAGCAGTTTCCCAGCACAGGGGAGAGGTGCTCACAGCTCTGGCAGGCTCTTTGGATGGGAAACCAACTCCATAACGCAATTTGTCCACTTTCAAACCCCCCTTTCTGAGCCCGCCACCCTGCCCCAAGGCCGGGGGGTCAACGCTGACCTGTCCAAGTTGCTCAAGAGCATTTTCCCAACTTGCTCTAACCCGGCTCCCCGCCGCCAAGTTAACACCCAAGTATTGCAAAATTCAACAATTCAACACTCCTTCAGAAAATTCTAGCGGCCCAAGAGCTGCAGGTTTACACCGACACCTTGGGGATCGTCACAGAACACTCACGCCAGGTCACCACTCATCATCCACCTTTATTTAAAACCAAGCTCAGGTCAGAGCACGCCGCTCACCCATTTTTTACAAAACACAAGCAGTGGTGGTTGCATCGACACACAAAACCCGCGTTATTCTGGAGATCAGCCGCGATGTAAAACAAGAACGGCGCAAGTCGCTCCCCATCACATCCTCCTGTACTCGCGTAAAAAGCAAAGGGTGACACAGGCGACTCAAGCAGGACCCTCACTTATAAATATTTCATTTCCAGCAGAAGGGCACAGGCAGTTAAATCACTGCAGTTACTCTTTAGTAGCAGAACTCAACCACAGGTAGGAATGTTCTAAAATTAGGACAAAGAGTAGCTCCACGGGATTGTTCTCTGTCCCAAGATAAACCCAGAAGAATTTCTTCAGATGGGAGCAAGAGAGTCTCTACTGAAACTGCCCCAGGCACATTAATTTCTCACAGTCCTGGCCCGTAGCAGGGCAGGTGTCCTCGAGAAATTCCCATTGTCCTCCGGGATCGGTCTGCAAAGCACACGTAAATGTGAAAAAAGTCTCAATTCCTCCATTGTCTGAGCTACTGCTGAGCATCCTCCCCAGCACACCGAGAGCCTCGCAGGAGGCTGCGCCAAAGGAAAACCAATAAAAATAGTGCCAAGCACTGTTTGATCGGGAAGTGTTGTGGTTCCCCAGCCTTGCCTCACCTCCACGTCCACCCCCGAGCGATGCTATTAGAATGGAATTACGTTAATTAGTCACATTCCTCTTATTCACAACAAGTCAGGAAAAGGGAAAACCAAACCAAACCAAGTTCTTTGGATCGTTACACCACCAAATCCTGGAGATCAAATGGCAAAACACGGCTTGTATCTGCACGAGAGGATCTGTGAGTTCCATCATCACCTTTCACCACCGTGGAGACGCGTTAATTAGGTTCCTGCAGACACAGCAGATGAGATAAAACACCACGTTGGACCCAAAGCTGAGCCCAGCTCTGCAGGCAGGAAAAGCGGAATGTACAAAAACCAGGAGAGGAGACCTCTGGGCTTCACAGCCCCACGAACGGGACACGCAGGAGCAAAATGCCAGACCCTGCTCCTCTAAGCCAAACCTCAGGGCTGGGTTTTTCTTTTAAAAAACAAAACAGGAAAGTGAAGCAGGGCATCCAACACATGGAAAGCCTAAAGCATCCCCTGAAGGGCCAGAACAGAATAAATGAGAGGTGAAAGGTTGTACCCATGGGAAACCACCCTGAGAACGGAGGAACGCCAAGCGAGGACAACCCGCGGCTCCGTCAGCGCCTTCTTCCCGGGCAGCAGGGGATTTCGACTCCAAGGCAGGAGAGGTTTTGGTCATGGCCCCACACAACCACACCAAACACCTTCTCCTCCCAAAAGAAAACGATTTCAGCTTCTATTGGTCAGAAAAATGAGATTTTTGGTATCGGTTTCCAAAGAGGCTCTTTGGTCTGTCACCCAGAGCTGTGTTCTCACAGCCCTCTCCCGAGGCTGCCAACCCCCGCGGCGCCTGGGCAAGTAACAAATTAACAAAATGCTGTCTTGGGCATTCAGGGAACTCGGAGGAGAGCCCGCACTAAGGGTAAAAAAAAGTCCTGGGGTCAGAGATCAACGTTTGCTCACCTTGAGGGGAGCTCTGCAAAAACACGCAGGGCTCAGCTCGAGCCTGTCAGGACCCAGGTCTCCATTTAAAGCAGCAGGTTTTATTGTTGTAAGCAAACAAAGCCAACTGTGCACTTGCCTGGATCTCACCAGACGAGTTCAGCACCAAAATTTTTAAGAGTTTAACTTGGGGAGGCGGGGAAAAGGGCCAAGAAGTGCCAAATCCATCAGATGAGGACTTTTTAAGTTCGAGTTTGCTAAGCATTCCCCCTCCGGTGTTACTGTGACCCAGACCTTCGATACCCCCGTGCAAGGGATTAAGAAAGGTGGTTTAAGAAACGTTTTACTCTTGCATTTTTTTTTAAACTTAATGCTTCACAAACCCCACAAGATGTAACAAACGTTAAAAAAGGAAACGTCTGGTTAGGTTAGCTGCCAGCCGAAATCCGGGGAGAAACCCTCCCGAAATATTTGGGGCAATTCTCCAAGGCGGTTTTTATCCAGTGCCCGTGCACGGTTCCCTTCACCGGTCGAGGGCCAGAGGCTGTCAGGGGGGTCCGTTGTCAGCTTCAGCCTTCTCAGCGTCACCCCAGGGGTCAGGAAGAGCTGGTGAAAAACATCCTGGGGGCGCATCGGCTTCATCACAAAACGTTGCTGTTCCCGCAGGCAGCGTTGCGCTGATAAATAACGACTTTTCCAACTACGTTATTACAGCTAAAAACCACGGCAGCAGAGCTTAGAGGGACATAAAAAGTTTTCGATCCCACAGGAGCGAAGGGAGTGACGTCACCAGGAGAAAGTCCTAAAGTTTAAAACATCATTACAGGCTTCCCGGCCAAAAGCAGCGGGAATCGGAATTGCGAAGGAATCAGGCGGGCCTGCAGCGGAGGGTCTCAGACAGGTAGAGCTTGTGATATAACGTACACACGTACATTTATAAGTATGTACGTGTTTGTGTATAGAACTGGATGTCACAAAGTGTTCTCTCTCACGTAGAGCTACGGTATAACCCCAGACGGTTTTATATCACAGACTGTACCTACACCCACGCCCGCTCTTAGGAATTGGACATTTGGCAGGAATTTTAAAATCACACACCTGCAGCGCCGTTAAGAAGGAAAACGATACAAAATTTTGTGCAATTGCGTCCCACCAAGATCTCACCCTGGCTGTGTGGGCCAGAGTGCCACACGCCTTCTCCGGGAGAGGTGTGGGGCATCTCCACGAAGCGCCATCGGAGGTGTCAGGACCCTGAAGCCCCTTTAACTGGAATGTTACTGCCTGTGCAGCAGCGAGCAGAACGAGCCTCAATGGATTTATTCTTCGCCAACCGGCCGCATCTCTTCAAGCTCTCTCTGGCTTTCTGCATCCTGGGAATGCGAGAAGAGAACAGGGGAAAGCACGGCTGAGCTGGAAGAATTAAACAAGAGAACTGCCCCCGCCCCCTCGCTGGCTCTCACGGCCTGGATAACGACTTCGTTTTTCCTTCTCAGCTTGAGGGAAGTTATTTGCCTGATGATGAGAACTAACATTTGCACAGAGTTAGCAAAACCACTTCAGCATCGGCTTCCTCACCCAACTCCCACTTTTCATTTCAGAACAGGAGAACTAACTGCTCCTGACTTGGCTGCCTGCAGCTCTCTGCTGCTTTCCTGAAATATTTCCACGCTTCTCTGATTAAACTCTTACCCCTCCAACACATCTATTTGTACTCTTCCGGAAAAAAAAAAAAAAATCCCCTTTCTCAGACATACCATTTGAACTCTGTTGTGGCCTTAAAAAAGAAAGTGACACGGAAACGCTGCGTATTTCTACGAGCCCTCCTGCCAGAGCGTTTGTTCGGTCAGACGACAGCTGCAGGAGCTGCAGGACCTTGCTGGCGCTACCTCGCTCGCATTCTTCAAGACGAGGCAAATAACGTCAGGTTAATATTAGGAAGGGGTGGGTTTTGCTCAGTTTCTAACCGGCAGTGATTTGAGGGCACCTTCCACACAGTTCCTGCTTAACAGGAAAAGCACAAAGGAAAAGGAAAGCGCCGAAATCCCTGAACCTCCAGGGTTTAGGAATCCAGGGTGTGCACGGCGGCGCTTTGGGCATTTGGGTAACGGGTCCCGAGAGGAGAAAGGAGTGCCAAGGAACAAAATACTTTAAAACTGGGGCCTGCAAAGCTGGGACATCTTTTAGGCAACAATTTAATCTCTGTAACCATTTTATCTCTGCTCATTACCGAGACCATTACCTCTTTCGTATGTACTGGCAGCTCCGCTGCGAGATTCATCCAGAGCGCAGCCGCAGTCTTGTTCCCCAGGTCCCTGTAACACTGTGGAGAAAAAATGATGATGTGAGAAGAGTTAAATGGGAAAAAAATACGCGGCAAATGTAACGAGCAATCATGGCCCCTGGCAACTGATACAAAGAGCTACTTCTGAGCCATTTGCGCAGTTTCAGGCTTCTGACGTTTCCTGCAGCATCCCTCAGCCACAAAGCACCACCAGATAATGCAATAGTAAATATTTTTTAATTTTATCTTTTCTAATGGGCAAGGAGATCGGCTTTTTGGTGGGGCATTAGCCAGCGTTCAGTCAGGGTAAGGACAACAGTTAAAACCTGCAGAGCTATTACTTTGGACTCTGAAATGTCACCGCACAGCGTGTGCGTATTCTGGTGAGTTTTCTTCTGGCAGAGAACTCTGTGTTCTGCTGGGAGCGCTGTCAAAGTTCTGCACCTGGTGATTTCAAAATAGAGGGAGTCGGGGACACCCTTGAGGCCTTTAACAGCCCCGTGTCCCTGCGGATCAGTCAAAAACGTCAGAAGACGACTACAGAACACAACTCTTTTTTTCCTTTTCTCTTTCAAGTTTGACCCATCAGAGCACCTCCTTCAAAATAACCAGATACCCACGGCACTTTCAAACATTTTGCAATTAAGGTCATGAGCCAACGTGACAGGGCCTGGAATAAGGAAAAAAAAACCACAACCCCCCTCCAAAACCCAAACAGACACGAGTCGCCCTGTCAACCCTCACACTAATTGGTGTTTGCAGAGTATTTCTGACGCCCCATCTCATCTGCCAGCCACGTGCTGAACTATCAGCCCAATCAAAACGCATCGGCCCGTGTAGATTAAGCACCACAAAGCTTTTTTTTACATCAGCTCTGAAAACCTATTCAGGTAAAGACTTGCAAGGATCCACTGCCGCAGCTTCACTGGAACCAAGTCCCAAGTCGTTCATTCTTTACTCTGCAGGAGACATTTTGGGGTGACTGTGAGCCCCCACGGCTGCTCGCTACCTTCACGAGCAGACAGGGGCACAGTTAAGAGCACGTTCATCGTGGTCCGTAAGCAGCCAGAAGCAAAACCTTGCTGGTTTACAAACACGTCACTGATTTTACTTCATTAGACCCCTGACTGAACGTGCCCGGCAAGCCAAAGGCAAAATCCAGCCGGTGGGAAGGCGACTACACCTCCCACTGGGTTCTCCTCCTCTGCCGTCACCTCAGTTTTCCTTCGAGGAGACGCTTACTGTGAAATAAATCCTGCACCCAGGTCCCTGCAGTAATCTACTCCAGACCAAGCAGATCCCACAACTCGTGGCTTAGGCTGATAAAACTCACATTCGGTGGGACACTGGGAACTCAGGAATTTCGTGAAGAGCTAGTACAGCTCCTCTTTGCTCTGTCCACTCTGTAAAATTTCTAAAGCTGTTTGGGCTTTAAATATTTCTAGGCTGCAACTGGAGGCTGTAGGAGTTCAGCAGCCATTTCAACACTGGAGAGTTCGAAGCCCATTGTTCTCTCAACGCAAACCAAAAGATCTGAGAGCTCCAGGCACTTGTCATGTATATAATCGTCGCTCAAGACTCCCACCTCTAACAGCAAACAGAGACACACTTTGCCCTTTACTCTTCGCCACAATTCTCTGCCTGTGGTGGTGGTGGGATGAAGCCTCCAGCCTGTGGCTCACAAGTTCCCAGCAGCGCTTTGTACAGGATTTGATCTCCTAAAAACCAAGCTCCACTGGATGACTCGAAGGCAAAATCCTCCCTGAACTGCAGCGCCTCTGCACGAGGTGATTTGGGCTTTTTTTTTTTAGAAACGTGACCATGTTGTAAACTCTTGCTCCCACACAGAGTCGTTTACACGTGCTTAGCACTTCACAGCAAAAAGTTTTTCAATATACAAATATTTCTTATCCTGGAAACGTACGATGGAACTGAAGAAAGCAAGAAGCCCTGGTTACCTTGGCAATGTACACTCTCCCTGCTTTGGAAAATCCTGGGCTCAGCTCCTCGACCTGCAAAGAGCAGAGGGGAGGGCGGGACAGGCGGAGAAGAGCATCAGGGCATGCACAGGACCCGGAACGTATCCGTGCAGGCGTTCCCAGGGATCAGCTCAAACAGATCCTCCAGCTCCCGCCGGAGCACAGACCACACACACTCAGTATCACTCCACCGTGCAGCTTTTAGAAGGAAAATCAAAACCCTTAAAACCAGTTCTGAACACTTGGGGTCTAGTTCTGACATCTTCTGCCCAGCTATTCTGCAACAGAGGCTCCAATATTTTTTGCCTTCCCCCAGCTTTTCCTCCCCAGGCTCTGGTCAATGGGACACACCAGGGAGCACCCGGGGCGCGAGGAGTTTAAGCAGGAGGATTTTAAGGAGAATACAAAAGTATTCTGGTTCCACGCTTGCGATGGCACCCGCCAGGTCAGTGATTCCCTTGCTTATCACATTTCATTACCCGTAAGAAGTTCTGCAGCGCATCCTGGACCGTGGCCGTAGGGGGGGCTTCGAACAAAGCAGAGGCAGTCTTTTTTTCAAGCCATCCCAGGTGGGAAACCTGCAGAGACAGAAAGATGAAACTGTCAAAACATGTTCTCCCCATACAGAGATCCCTCGAGAGAGGCAGGCTAAAGCCATCCCACCAACAGATGTTGAGAAACAGGTACCTGCAATAATTATATATTTCATTAAACTTACTCTCCCAGCTCCTCTCCAATAAGAAATACCCTGAAATTTCAACAGGGGAAAGGATGCCTGGGAGTGAAACTGCTGGGAATGTCTTCTCTGGGTAACACCGTGGCATTCTCACCGTGCACAACAGCAGCAGCAGCAACAAATCTCTCCACGGATCCGGTTTAATATCATGGCTTCAGCAGCTCTAAGAGCAGTGAGCCCGAGGAGAGAGGCCAGAGGAGAAGGAAGAGCTGGGAGCTGCCGCCAGCTCAGCTCCACGCTCCTCTGCACCTCCCAGTGTCAGTGGCTCAGCACCACCTCTGCAACGTGACGTCGGTTTTGAGAGCAGCACTTCCAAATTGTACAAACTGAAAAGGAGGGAGTTGCTGCAGACTCTTACTTCTTTTTATAGGTACTAAATCTGATTTACGGTGTTTGACTCCAAGCTTTTCCCTGTCAAGATACATAAAGCAGCCGGAACGCTGCTTCTAATATTCTGGTACCTCGTGCAGCGAGGGCAGAGGAAACACATGCAAAGGATTACATCGACATACTGTGTGCAGAGGCTCTTGCCAGCCCTGAAATGTCCTTGATCACATCCATATGTGCTTGGAGGATTGAAGGCAGCGTGTTTTTACTGAGTAAAGCAGGGGGAACGGGAAGCTGGCTGGCAGTTATGCTTTTCCTAATCCACTCTTTGCCGTTTCACCTCCCGTGCTGCCTGCAGGGACTAAAAAACTGAAGTGCTGAGCCCTGAATCCTTCAGAGCTCCCATTCGGAGCCGGTCAGAAAGAACACTTTTAGCAAATAGTTTCACTCTGGAAAAGAGCCAAAAGACAGGAGAGAAAAAGAAAAGACAGGGCAGAACAGCGGCAACAAATAAATGAAACGGCAGAACCCTCTGTTGCACAGAGGCCCAGTAAGCACTTTTAAAAGTCGATTCGAGGCCCTGGTTAGAGGTTTGTGGGTGCAATGCCTTCGCAGTACTCATCACTGGAGTCTCTTCTCTTCGTTTCAGAACCGAAACAAATTGCTTCTAGATCCCACGCAAGTGCAACTTTTAAACTACTTCCTCCTGATTAGGGCTGGGGGTTTGAACCCCCTCACCTTTCACTCTAACGGGGAATTAAACTCCAAGAAGAAGAAAAAGAGCAAGAAGAAGAAAAAAGAAAAGAGCAATACGTAGCAATCAGCTATTTTACCTGGTAACACCACCTGCCCAGGAGATAGTAAGACTTCGGATCCTCTGGTTTCAGCTCGATTGCCTTATCGATGTGCTCCTACGGAGAAATCATCACCCACACATACTTAATACAGGCATTCGTTACACATTTGTGTTATAAGCAAATAGAGTATCCATGGGATCAGGGGAACAAATGTGGAAAGAAGCCCACAACCGAAGTGCCAGTGATCAATAAAATTACAGCTCCAAAAAGAATCGAATTCCATTAAAACTGTTTCAGTGAATACAGCGAACCAGCATTTTATCAGCCCCAGAGACAAGAATTATTACATACACACAAAAAAATCAAAATAAAAACGAAGCTGCCCTTCATTTCATTCCACCACTTTTTCAGAGCTTTGACACAACCAACTCGCTGGCCATGTCGACAGCTGGTGAGGTCAGAATTTTATGTGGCCTGTCCTGAAGTAACTCCTCCAGGTGCATCCTCTCACCTCTGCGGGTGAAAGGCAAGTAAAGGAACTCGGGGCAGATTAAACGCTCTTTGAAAAATCAACCTCTCTGTGCCTCCAGGAGGGCGCAAGTGCGCTCACAGGCAGGCACTGCAGAAGAGGCGGCGCCGTGTCTTGTCACTGCGTGGCAATTCCATGTTCCAGCTTCTCGGTCTCACCACATACGTATGTTTTATTTGCAAGGCTTTTCTTCTCCTTCATACTGAGACTGGAGCATGCAGAAGTGCAGAGCCAGGCCAGCCACGCTCGCCACACGCAGCTGGAATCGCCTTCCTCGGCCCAAACCAGCCACCCACAGCATCTCACCGAGACCCTGGTAAGAGCTGGAGCCAATTCTCCTGACTTACTGCTACAGAAATAAGTATTGTTCAAAACCTACACAAAACCCAGCGTGTCCTTTCTGCTCACCTTAAAAACATATCCCGTCTGAATGCGCTTCTGGATGCTCTCGTGCTCCGCTAACTGCCCGCAGAGAACGGTGTACCTGCCCAGAGGAGACACCTGGGTGAAACCAAACCTTTGTAAATGCACGTTTGCGTTCTGCTCACCTTCAGAAAGGGCATGTGCAGGCACATTACAGCTCCACAACTTACTGGGGAGATCCAGCAACACCACACACCTTTTATGCAGCAAAAAAACTAACAAAAGGAGGCATTGGCTTGAAGGATGGCAGCAAGTGAGCAGGGACGGCTGGACGCGACACAAAACTCGCGGCGCTGGCAGCTGGGAAGCCTTCCTGCAGAACCACTTCTGTGCCCCAAACCCCTCCACTCAGCAACAAACCGTGTCAAAACACAGAGCGACCGGGAGCTACTGCAGCCAGAACTACAAAAAGCTCTAATTAACTACGGTGTGTAGCGACCTGCCCTGGGCAACGGCACAGCGGGGTCTACTTCAAGGGGAAATAGTGAGAAAAACCTACCCAGATCCTGCAGCCTCACACGGCCACCGAGCTCGGGAAACAAAACAACACATTTTCAGCGCTGCAAGTGCAAACCCACGGAGTTTTTTCCACCAGGAGTCTGTGAATTTGGACTCCGAGAAGCACAGCACCTTGCAGAGTGAGTTAGTTCCGAGCTGTGAGAGGTCAGGAAGGTTAATGACCCACAGGCCTGGCACCCTCCCATCTCGGCTCAAAACAACATTGGGTGGGGTGGAGAAATGAACCACACAGGTCTCGTTCTTTCAAAAGCTGAAAACAAGAAAGGTGCAAGCAGAGATTCCTTCTACTGCATCCGCATCCTCGTGTCGCTGGATTCTCTGTCCCACCCCGTCACGCGCTGCCCCAGAGCATCAGCCAAACAGACGGGCAGGAACCCGTCGGGAGAGTCCTGAATCTCCAAGCACACTGTCCTCAGTGTCACCAAAACCCCCCCCAGAACCTTTCACACCTCCTTGCTCTTGCCTGAACTACATTTCCCATGGCTAAGTCCCAGAGGAGTTGAAGCTCCTGAATATTTGCAATTTTGTCACTCCATCTCATTCCTTCAATGCATCAGCGTTCTGGTGAAAAACACGTTGGTTCAGTTCGAAAAATTCTTGGGTCTTCAAAAAAACGGAAGAGACTCCCCGATGAATGTCTTAACCGGGTAAAATCCTTTCCCCCCATAGAACAAGTTCCCGGCTGTGACCAGCCACGTGCGGACGACAACGTGTTTGCATCATCCCATTTGTTCCACAATTAGCATCGGCCTCTGCTAAACATCCCTAACCACAGCAGGGCTGGAGTTTAGAAACACAAGCCCACAAAAGGCTTATTTTCTGAAGATCACGAGACAACACATCCCCACACAACAAACCACACAGCGTGCAGACCCACCTAACGCTGAGGAACCTGCCACAACACAGCTCCTACAGCCAGACCTCAGGCTCCTCAATGCAGGGGCAGGAATCAAACACAAGTCTAAGGTTTAGCAACACAAGAGAGGAACACCGTGCCTGTTTCAAACAGCAGATAAACCGCTGCGTAATCTCCCTTTATGCCACCCTGCTCTTCCCCAGGGAAGCCCAACGAGCCCCCTGGGAGCAGCAATAAATCCAACGGGACACGCAGCCCGTTCTCACCCCTAAAAACCATGCAGTAAACAGCAGTCCTAGCTTTATGTCATGAAATAAACTTGGAAAAAAATAAATAAAATGGTAAGAGACATCTGAACTGTTTTTTCCCTGCAGTCCTGGGAAAAGGCGGCTCTACTCGAGCCAGCCTTGCTGCTCCCAGCCGCCTCCCGCTCGTGCCTCGAGGCCCAGAGCCCCCGGTGATGTTCCTACGTGAGACCTGGCAATTCTGGGATTTTTAGCTCCGGGGGTCTCCAGACCCCAACTTCCCCTCCTCGCTCGGCAGCGCCAACACGTTTGCCTGTTTTTCTCTCTTCTGCTTGTTTAGGTTGGCTCGTTGGAGCTGCGTACTCATTTTGTGAAATGCCTGGGGATGGATGTCACCAGAGGCACTGCGGAGCTGCAGGAGGCCCGGCTGGCAGAAACAGGAGAGATTAAAAATAACGAGAGATTAAAAATAACGAGAGATTAAAAATAACGAGAGATTAAAAATAACGAGAGATTAAAAATAACGACTTAGGGAGGGGGATTTTTGTCTTCTGTAAACGCTGCGTACCCTCCGGAGCGCTGCTCAGACCCACGTCTCGGCAGTTACCGAAACCTTACGTCACGGCAATGCTTGACTAATTGTTAACCAGAACTGCTCACCAAGCTGCCAGCACCGGTGGAACTGTGAGTTCCCGCGGGAATCTGTGGATTTCCCTTATTAGAAAAATAAGGATTTCCCCTTTATTCGAAAACAAACTCCGTGGAAGCTGATGTGACCAGAGGAGAGGCTGCCTGTTCTTCCAGTTTCAATCCCGGCGCTGGGAACACGCAAAGCTTTGTGTGTAATTGTGGCAAGAGGTTTTATCGTCACACACAGACAAGGAGTTAAAAAAAATCCTTGCCCGAGCTCTGCCTGCAGTGGCCACAGTCAGGTAAAAGCTGGAAGGTTAACCCCCTTTCTAATCAAGCGATTAATTCAGAGAGACACAGCTCCAAAATATACATCTCCAGGAGGAGTTTAGAAGTTTTCCCAATATTTCAGGAGTATTACGACTAGTTTTTCACCTTCCTGAGGACTACGTTAGTCTCACCGGAGGATGGGAAAGAGATAGATAAATTAGGAGGCAGTTATTCAGACTGCAGTGAAACACATGTTCATTTCTCAACGATTTAACTGGTTTTTGAAAATTACTGGGAATGAATGGACACTGAATGGAGTGACAAAAAAAACCCCTGACGACACTGATGCTATTAAATAACTCCATTAAGTTGGGTAATAGAGAAGAGATTCAATTTAAATGGGCTGCAGACCAACATATCCTCAAAAATCCATCCATTAATGGAGGGGTGGCTGCAGAGAATCAAATCTCCAGCTTACGGTACGTCATAAGCAGCCCAGGGCAGAAATGGGATGCTGTACCAGCCAGCCTCAGCTCAAGAACTATCTATTATTTCTGAGTAATACACTAAAAAAGAAAAAAATAAAAGGACAAGCTGGACAGAGTCCATAAGACCATGCTGAGGACAGGAGGTTGGCAGAGCACTGCTACACTGAAAGGCTGTGACAGGCAGCTCTGCCAACAAACCAGGGAACGCTGTGGGTAACAGAAGCAAAGAACAGAGCACAGGGAACAACGACTAAGCACCAAAACCCAGCACAACTGCAGCGTCAGTCACCCACAGCATTCAGTGGGGACACAGAAAACTAGAGCCAACGTCAAATAACACTCACAGGAGAAAAGGCAGCCCTGACGACAGCTCCTCAGCTTTCCCTTCATAGCTTTCCCTGCTTCACCTTTACAAAACACAAAGACCTCAGCTGTGAGTGCCCAGAAACTCGCAGCTCAATCGGCAAAACCTCGCCCGGGTTCACCCAGGGGCGCTCGAGGAGCTGTGCTGTTTCTCCAAGCCTCAGCTCCCCAAGGCTTTTGTGAGTCTGCCCCTGCCAGGACCTGCTCTCGGCATCCACAGGATTTCATTATTCCATTTGGGAGTTTTTGCTCGAGAACCCTCCCAGCCCTCCTCACCTCCGAGAGAAATCCATCACCAGACTGGCACGAGCAAAGCACAGTTTAATACTAAAATCACAACCAAACCCACTGCCTGTCAAGCCGTTGCTTATGTCCAAATTATCCAAAGCTGTTAAATGTCTGAGGCTTTTTATGAAAATAACATCAGTGCGGTATACTCCAATTAAGAACAAAAAAGCTTTTATTTCTCATTTATTTCTTAGCTTTTAAATGCAGGCTCGGCTCACAACCATCTTCAAGTCCTTTTCTTATGTTTCTTAAAAGCAAGAATAACGAGTTACTTACCACTGATGGCACTCAGCACTTCGATCCCATTTCTGCAAGGCAGCCTCCAGCTCTTCTTTCCCTGCAAGTAAGCGGTCAGAGGTAAGAAACTCGGCTGCTTTCTCTCTTAACATCTTCCTCTGAGGCTGTTAGACTGCACTAGCAGAGCGACAGAAAAGTCATGCGTTTGTTAACTTTATAATAAATTTGGCTTCAAAAGGGCCCGTAAGTAACTTCACACTCTTGCACTGACGTGGAACATCCACCACCACTAAAAAGATCCCACAAACGCGTAACACAGCAGCAAATCATCTTGACCTGTCAAGATGGTGTCACCTCGTTGGGCAGCACAGTTGTCTGTAACGAAAGCATCTTCCGCACCACACTAAGAAAAGATCATCAGAGCTTTAGGTGGTTTTGTTCTGACACGTTTCAGGTCTAGGACTCGCCCCACCTCCCCTCGTCCTCCAAGAACCTGCAGTCTGCAAAAGCTCCAAACTAAGCGCCTCCTGAAGGCCAAAAGAGCTATTAAAACGTCACGTTTCAAACAGCTACGCTGATGTCCAGAGAAAAAAAATTACATCAGATAGTTATAGCATTAACTAACAGTAGTTATGGGCAGAATAGGGCAGAAAATATTTAGAAAAGTATCTTTTGCCGCACATCTTAACTGTAACAAAGACTTTTGGGGGGTTTATTCTGGCCCACCTAACATCTTGCAGACAAACCACATTCAAGAAGAACGAGGGAATGAAACTACACTGGTTCCTCTAAGTAAACACACATTTAAAAATACATTTATTTTTTGTACCTACACGTTAGCAACAGAAAAAAATTAAATGCACTAAAGCAAAACAAAGATTACAAGGGAAAAACAAACAAACAAAAACCCCACAATCCAGCACAAGGGTTTAATGACTCTGAAGTGTAACGCCAGCTTTGGACAGCCCCCTCCTCTGTCTCAAAGCCCCAGTTCCTCACCGTCGGAGGCGTAGGATCTCTTCTCTTCCGCGTCTTCCGCAAGGTCGCACATGTCGCTGTGGGCTCGGGCCAGGCGCCACAGGAACTCTCTCTGGTGGGCGTACTGCGGCACAGACACGCGCGTTACACGCTTTGCTGCCAGCAACGCGAAGCACGGGGAAGAAAAACCAGGTGGGGACGCACACTAGAAGTCACACCGACGGTTTTTTGAAACCTTAAAAGAGCCCCTGATGCCCCAAAAGCAGAAGCAGCACCACGGAACAGCAAACAATACTCAAGGACACAACCCTCAAGGGGTGGCCTCCCCAGTGT
>NW_009713662.1:0-6368 GCF_000703405.1 Apaloderma vittatum | reverse complement strand
CTGCGGCTCACATGCCTCCTAACACCAGCCAGGATGCTGTTGGCCTTCTTGGGCACACTGCTGGCTCAGCTGCTCGTTGATGAGAACACCCCAGTCCCTTTGTGCCCGACAGCTCGCCAGGCCAGCAGGTACAGGTGTGCCAGCCGCGGCTCCCAACAACTGCAGCAAAACGCCGTTGAGCCAAAAAACACAAACCCCTGCTGGAAAATATAGAAAAAGCAACCTTTACCGCCAGCTTGTTGTTGAGCAGCAGCTGGAAGCCCTCTCTCTTCTCCTGCTCGTCCCCGGCGTGCAGGCGGTCAGCCTGCTGCAGGAGCTGCCCCAGCCCTTCCTCCAGCGAGGAATCCAAGAGTAAAGGCGCTTCCTCCTCGGTGACGAGATCCAGGGAATCCCGGCGCGCAGTTCTCACTGTTTCACAGCTCACCTCATCTTCCCCTTCTTCGCTCTCCTTCTCAGACTCCCGGTCGTAATCAGACTCAGCGTTGGCTGTGCTGTACCTTCAAGAAAAATAAAATACAAAAACCAAACACAGAAACACAACACGAAATTAGTCTGAGGTGATGCTCTGCAGCCTGTGACAGCTTTACACACACGGTGCAGCAAACCCAGCTCTTCCTAGTAGAGGAAGAAGAGTATCTTAGTTTATCCTGGAGAACATCACACAATCCAAGTGCCTCAAATAACACACGGGTCATGATTTCTCATGTAACACACTCGACCTCAAAAAGCTGAAGAAAGAAGGCCTCCTCCCCCAAAGTGCAGCAGAATCCAGTCACAAGTGTCCATGTTTCCCTGCACGCTTCAAACTTCAACATAAGAAAATGAATTAAACTACTAAGAACAGAGCCAGGGCAATTCAGTTAAATGTACAGATTATAAAAGACAATTTCAAGAAAGAGAATCCACCACACTCATCCACGTGGAAAATAGCCCGAGGGTTTTAGCCTGTTGCAGGAAATTTCAGACCCAAGAGCTGTTTTGTCAATTCCCACGTCGCCCTGTCAGCACTAAATACGAACCAGCTTGTTCACGCTGACACATGAAAAGGCGCAAAACGGCAGGAGAGCCACCAAAACTATTTTGCACGGGCAGGAGGTCCAGAAAGAGACAGCAGACGAGCCACAGCCAGACACCACACGGACAAACACCCAGGCAACGATTAGCTGCTGGGTGAGCCAAACCAACCAGGGTACAGCTCAGATCAAAGGTTCGGGAAGTGGCTAAAACTAAGCTCCCCCAGCTCACACACAGGTGCCTGAGCTGGGAATTGAAAACAGTGTTTATGTTGACCGATATCACTGCGGTGGGCTGCCTTCTTACAGAACGAATCGCTTCTGAACGCAGACTGTTTGTCCCCCTCGCATGTGTCTGTGAGCGCCGAACCGAAGAACAAGCACGGGTCAGCCAGGTGTTCAGGAACAGGCACTCTTCCCTTCAAATTCTGTCGGTTTATCTGAAGAAAAAGCTCTCTTCCTGGAGCGAGCTACTTCAAACCTCACAAACACTTAGTTCTGGGGGATATCTGTAATTGTGACCCAACTGAACTGTGCCCAAGCCAACTCTACAAGTTCTGCCAGAATTAAAAGCCCCCGGGGCAGTCAGTAACCGGAGTGGTGTTTCCTTTTGCCCTGGCTGTCCCTCTCGCCAAGGGACGCTGCCTCTCTCTGGGGACAAAGATAGGTGACCCAAGCCCGTATCGGAAGGAGGCAGTTGCGGTAATTTGGCCACACACAGATAACCAGACACACTCAGCTGTCAAAGCTTCCATCTTCCAAGAATGATCAGCAATGCTCAAGCCTTCCCCTCTCCGGTAGAGAGTTAAACAAATTCCCCCGCTTGCCACAGCCTCCAGCCCTCGCCCATGAAGTTGAAAGACGCACGACTTTGTGCTGAATCATTTTAAGACAAGAGAGAAAGAGTCAGTCTCATCACTGCAAAGCCAGCAAAGTGAGGGCTGCAAGAACACGTGCCAGAGACCACGCAGGCAGCGCTAAGTTAACGGATAATGGAGCAGCACGGCGGGAGGCGACACTGGTACAGCTCTGTTTCAGATTAAAAACTTCATTTCTTGGTATTTTCTTAAGATTAATGATACTATTAGTTCCTTAGACTACCTCACTTTGGGTACTTGCACACAAGCTCCTCAAGTTCTCTTCTTTCCCATCCCAACGCACTGCACAGCCCCGCAGCTGCGACACCGTCCCACCACAGTGTTACCGGCGGCTGCAAAGATCTGAGGCTGAAAACCACTTTCCACGTGGAAAGCTCCTGAAACACAACTCGGTCTTTAAAAACAGGCAGCGAGGGATGGCTCCGAGACACGTTCTTTCCTCCACCGCAACAACGTGTTTTCTCCAAGACAGCTCATACGAGATGCTGCCAATTTACAAAAACAAGTAATACCCTATGTGGCTTCATAAACTCTGTTTTCAGAAAGATGAAGGGATTTAGAAGTTATCAGCCTGTTTTCTTGAGTTTACAACGATGGAAAATTCTCAGATGCTTTAGTACGTTGAGGCCTCTGGCTCACGCAACGTCCTGAAGGAAAATTAAAACATGCCATCGGAACAAAAAGGCACCTGGGGAGAGGAGGCAAAGGAGCCCAAAGGTCCAGAGCAACACAGAGAAATGCAGTGGCCTGAGAGCTCCAGGCTCCCGAGAGCTCAGGACGATTTTTGTGAATCGCACATGAAATTGGAGAAGATGCTTACGCCCATGGGGTTGACAAAATAAAGCTGAAATATGAGCTCTTCTTTCTGAGTTTCATTAACGGAGGGCAGCTGCCAGAAATGAATGCACGGCTGAAATGTATCTGTTGAGAATAGTCTCGTTTTTCCTCCCAGTGGCCCAAACATTTTTTTCCAAAATTTACGTTTCCCACCCAGATTTTCTGCTAGCAAATTTTAGCACTCGCATCTCTAAAAACAACGTTGCATACGAAAGGCAGCTGGTCCTGAACAGACTGATGTTATACCTACTCATATAGGACAAGAATGTGAAATTATATATATACTCAACATATTTTTTCAAAATCAGATGAGAGCTGCTTACCCACTAACTCTCCATACTGGTCCTTACTTCAGCCTCATCACAGATTTTAAAAAAAACGTCAGAACTCCTCCCACCATCACTAGGTTCCAAATAAAGCACCAAGGTTTTGCTGTCGAATACATCCCTGCTCCACAGCTCCCCTGAGGTGCTCCCCAAGGCAGATGCCTTCTCTGAACTGTTGTGGGCTTCCATCACGGCTTAAAATTTCCAACACGGTGCCCAGGGCTGGTTTCTGTAGAAAAAGACCACCCTGCTCAGCAAGACACGGGCACCCTGCGGACTCCGTGCTTGTTATTAGCTGGGTAGAAAGGTTTTGGCTTCAGAACCAACTACACGGTTTTAAGATCGGTTACGCAGCCTCATCACCTTTTACAGCCCTGTGAATCCCTCCCTAATCTTGCCTGTATATGAAAACCCGCACGAACGAGGCGGTTTGATAACTCCAGCTCTTTCCTGCTTCACCAGCCCCAGCTGCTGCTGAAGTGCCCTGGTTTTAGGGCTTTTTTTAGATCCGCCTTCTCGGAGGATCTTTGTTCCAGGCGCCGCTGCAGCAATGGCTGCTTTGTCCCCTGTGCTGCTACCACGTGTCAGCGGGCGCCAGCTGAGCGGTCACAACGCTGCTCCCAACAGCACATCGTGCCCAAACCCTGCCCGCCCCGCTCTCGGCACTACAGCTCACCTCCCTCTTCTTCCTCCTGCAGTTGTGGATGCAGGAGAGCTCGTTACCTACCTAATCTGACAACACTTGCATCCATACCGTAGCTGATGTTCTTAAACCGCACTGTCAACCCCTTTTCACCTGTTTTCAAACTAGAAGAACTTAAGCAGCACAACTGAGCAGTATGGCACACCGAGAAAAATCCGTAAGAAATACCCTGGCTGAAGGCGTTTCAGTTAACTGGAATATATTTTTAAACTTTCCAGACATTCTAAAATATATTATTGTACGAAAAAATTATGTATAAACTCTCTCGCTCAAGTCCCAAGGTGGACTTCTAGTTCCCCTCTTCCCATAAGGTTCCCTAATTATTGCTTAAAAAAAAAAAACCCACAACCTCAAAACCTGTGTATTTTATCTTTCCTTCCCAGTCAGAACTGTTGCACTTCTCTCAATCTGGTCCTGGCAGTAGCAGGCTTCCTGGAATTAAAGCAAATAAATCCAAGAAAGATGATAACCTAATGGGGAAAAAAAAATCCCTTCCTTCGTAATAAACTGTAATTACGTAATTACGTAAGTAATTGGGCATCGAAGCCCATGATCGCAGCTCCTGGTGCTCTGCTTACCCTCCTTCACTCTCCCCATCGTCCGTGTTGGCTGCCCCCGAGCTGGCCGTGAAATAAATCGAGCTGGAGCCTGTGGAATCGCTCCTTTCTCTGGCAAATGGGAACCGCCTCCGGCGAGTCGCTTTCTGGGTTTCTTCCAGATGGGACCTTCGGGGAAGGCAAAGAGAGAAAATAAACAGCTGGCAGCAAAACACCCACTGTTGCACCTCCAGATTCTATCCAATTTGCTTTATCTCCAGAGAATTCGCAAGGTGACCTGCTCTCCCTTACACAACCCCCTTCCCCAGCACACACTAGACACCCCAACTCCCCCAGTAAAGCCAGTCTGACCCCAGACCTGCTCCCTGCTCAATCCACACACCCTGGTAATCCTGTTGCACACCTTCCTCTGGCTTCCCCAGCGAACAAAGACAAAGGAATCCTGAAACACGTCGCGGAGCAGAGAACCTTTTACTCTGTGTCAGGAGCTACCTACAGCTGGCAGCAACCAGCGAGAAAACAGCAGCAGCCAGAGAAAAACAGCGACCGAACAAATCATCTTCCAAGTCTAGAACGCGAAGCAAGTGTCACCACTTGATATTCCACAAGAAAAAAAACCTTGGCAAAACACTCTATTTTTTTTTTTTTTTACTTTAATCGCGCTGGAGGTCTAGATGTGGGAACTAGAGACACTTCTCCCACTTCTGGATTTTAGATTTACCATGTGGTTTGCCATGCCAGGGGGTAAATACGTGCAACAGGAGAGAAAAAGCAGGATGGGGCAGTGTCAATACCTGACTTCACCGACGATCTCGGCGGCCAGGTGCTGCAGGCTGCTCCGCAGCTCCTCCACCTCTTTTCTGAGCTCCGAAATGTTCTTCAGGACGAAGTCGAGGCGCTCCAGCACATCCACCGGCCCGTCGGGCAGCAGGAGAGGCGTGTACACCGCGGCAGCCCCCGCCTCAACAGCAATCGGCACTCGGGGCGGCCCTGGGAGAAAACGAGAGGAGGAGAACTTCCCTGAGAGGCAAACGGGAAAAGGATTTCAGGTGGGTTTTGCTTTCAGGTATTGCTGCCTGCCCTGCCCAGAGCTCTGGGGGTTTTCAGCTGGTTTACTGCTCCCTTCTCCGACACGAGCACACGCTCAACACATCTGCGCTAGCAAAGAGGGGTAAATGCAGCTCTTAACTACTCTTCTGTAAAAATCCTCTTTTATGTTTAGGGTTTTTTTTAAAAAGAGACAAATCCACACAGACTATCACAGACAGCTGTAGATGCGGAACCTGTTTGTATGGTTTGTTTTTTTTTTTCTTAAAGTCCTTACTGCAAAATTAATTTCATTCCTATTCTCTGCACTTGTGTACTAACACCCCACTGAAAAAACACCCTCTGCTTTTCAGCTGAGGAGGCCACTGGGCATGAAAGCCACCAGCTTACAAGAGAACATGTCACAAGGGAAGCCAACTTTGGCCAAGAGAGACCCATTCTTCTATCCTTATCCAAGCGAAAAAAACTCCACAGAAACCCAAAGAGGAGATATCAGACTTGAAATAGCACTTTACTCATTAAAACGTGCCTTCTACTGAGTATCTGGAATATTTACTGAGCTAACCCTTTGCTCTGTGACTCTGTGATTCTTCTTGCAAATATGGCACCACCAACCAGCGTGGAAGAACAGACTCACCTCTGTGGGGTTTAAATATGTTTTCTCAGAAGCTAACAAATATTATAAATTAATATACTACTGGTCGGAAACCAGGGGCAGATGTTCATCGCAGCAATAGCTACCGGCCCATCAAAGCCACCTCTCCCCTCTGCTCTCCTCTCGGCACTTGCAAGGAGGAAATATTCAAATACAGGTATCCAAAACGTGGCTGTGCAGCAGCAGAGGTGAAAGCACTGCTCACAGGGCACCCCCGGGCCAGCAGGGCAGCAAAGCCCGGCCTTCGGAGAGCCCACAGAGAGCAAAAGCTTTTCCCCGTAACTAATCTTATGTGTAAGGCTGGTCTGGCTTAAACACACGCTCAAACCCTTCCAGGGCTGAAGGGAAGCCC
>NW_009713661.1:10569-10862 GCF_000703405.1 Apaloderma vittatum | reverse complement strand
GCGCCATCCTAAAGCAGACATCACGAAAGTCCTAGCCAGTCGGTAGAATTCGGCGTGGTCCTCTCCGTGCTTCGACTTGCCTGTGTATGTCCAGCCTCGCTGCTCGCCGAGTGACCCCAGCCCATGTTGCAAGCCCCGCTCCTCAGCCTGGCCCAGCGAGGCACCCGCTTTTCTGGCCAAACCAGCTCCAGCATCTGCGTTGGGGAATGCGGGTGTGATGCTGCAAGCACAGGTCACATTCGCCTGCAGCTTGGTCGTGCCCTGCTCCTTGAGCCTGCCGGCACCCTCGAGAA
>NW_009713661.1:5338-10493 GCF_000703405.1 Apaloderma vittatum | reverse complement strand
CCCTTCCTCTCGCCAAAGGGACCAAGCTAGCATGCACCGAGGGGCCTGGGAAATAAAAAGGGATGAGAGGAGCTTTCACAGAGTCTAGAAGTGCTTTCCCTAAGTGTGTGTTGGTTTCTGTTCAGGTCAGAGTCTTCCCAGCCCCAGAGAGGTGCTTGCTGCTTACTTTGGCTTCACTCGAGAGGCCTCAGCTCAGGGTAGAGCAGCCCTGAACACTGCCCTGTTTGTGCTTCAGGAAGGGGCATTTGTGGCCATCCTGTCACAGAGGCAGCAGGTGAAAGAGCTGACAGTTGTTTTTTCCCCACAGAGCGCTCACACATTTCCCTTTGCAGAATGCAGCCAGTGCCTGCAGCAGGAGACTCTCCGAGCAGGACACCACCTCATCCAAATACGTGCAGAGCAGCAGGTAACCCCTACACTGCTGGTCGGCCTTCAGGGGAGCCTCAGGCTGAGCCACCTTATGGTGACATCTGAAAAGTGCCACCTCCCCCAGCCCTATATCGTTGTACTTGCTCCGCAGGGCAGGAGCAGCTGCTCACCCCATGCAGGTACCTCATAACAAGGGGCAAAGCTGGCAGCCTCCAAGCCAGAATGGAGTTGCACTCAATTTTAGTTGCCCTCCCTGAAAGCCCCCATCCCCACGCTTCGCGTGCAGCCATCCGTGTGCCAATGCACAAAAAAGCCGGTGCCCACAGGGACAGGGAGTGCTGCCAGCTCCCTGATTGCTGACATTGCCTTGAAGCCCAGGGCCTGGGAACAGGAGATTTTAAATGAAAAGTCGTTCTTTCAGAGTCACAGAGCAAAGCTGGAGTGCACAAGAGCAAAGCTTGGAGGGCAGCGTGCCCCTTGTGTTCCTCTGAGAAGTGCCAGGTCCACCACGGTGGTACCATGGGTGCAGGCAGGGCAATGCTGTGCCCTTGCTGAGAGTGACTTGTGTCAGGTTTGGCTGGACTTGGTGCTGGGCTCTTGTGTGTAACTGTGGTGCTCTAAGGACTGGGAATGGTGGGCAAGGGCATGTTGCTACCTCATTGTAGTTTCCATCTAAGAACCGCAGTGGAAGAGGGAGAACAGAGGCGACACGTGCTTGGGAGACCCCAACAGGCTCTGGCACTAAGTGGCCACTGCTGCTGTGCTGGCACGGTGTCCCCACAGGAGGGGATTGTGCTCTGCCACAGTGTGGACGTACCGCCCACAGTCCAAAGGGCAGCTCAGCCCTGTCCGGGTGGCCCAGACTTTGCTGCAGGGGAGTGACTCACCCGCCTGCACAACAGTCTTAGCGGGACCCGCCACGGGATCCGCCACGGGATCCACCACGGGATCGGCCACGTCACCATCCCTCCCTGCCCCTCAGAGGAAAACGTGTGCTGTGGAGTCACCCCTCAGCCCTCGCGAGGCCACGTGGCCAGCAGGGCTCTCTTGGCAGGGTCGAGCAGTAGCTAAGGTCAAGGACGCAAAAGCTCTTTGTGAGCATCTTAAATTCCCGCTCTGGATTCCATGCAATAAGACCTCATGATTAGGTGTTCCCAAGTGCCACTGGCCTCTGTAAGGTGGTGGGTGCTTTGAGACCGTCTGCTGCGATGCAGGAATGAGGAGCTGGATGCCCTGGCACTGCAAGATCTTTATATCTTGAGGACCTGTTGTCTTGGCTGTCCCTCACCCTTTGCAAAGGGACCTCACTGCGGATTTGTTTAGCGTCTGCTGGGCTCCAAGTGTTTGACTGGGCTGCTAAAGCTGTTTGGAAGGAAGGCTGGAAAAGGTGACAGGCTGGGACTGAAATAGCTGTGGCTGATCTAGGCCTCCACTGGAGATTATTTGAATATCAAAGTATTGAGGGCACAGCAGCCCCCAGCTCATGGCTACCTCCAGGTCTGTCTGTCTGCTTCTCCTCAGGGCGAGACCATCACTGCAGAGAAGTAGGCTTTGAAATAACTAAACAGCACACACTGCTTAAGGTTTGAGCGTGCCTGAGGCTGTATGGATGAGGGTGGATCCTGTACCTCTCCATGTCCTTTGGTTGGGGCTCTTCCCCTGCAGCCTGTCCATGTCACCCAGTGGGGGACAGGGCTGCCCCAGCTGCAAGTCCATAATGGCAGCTTTGCAGGCTGCCTTGGGGTGCAAGCTCTGGCCTTTTTTCTGTCCATGTGCAGTGAGCAGTGCCTGCAAGGGTTGTGCTGTGTGTCCTGGGTTGCTGTGGTGGAACCGGGTCCCTCCATGGGCCTGGGTCTGTGGCACGGCCAGGGCTGCCTGCGAGCGCAGCTGTGGATGCTTGGGTTTGGTTTCTCTGCCAAGCGATCCCCTAGCCTTCCCCTTTGACCCTGGAGCCGAACCCTCCCTCCGAAGGAATGTTTTCAGGGAGAGGTTGGTACAGTTCCAGCTGCTGATTTTTTTCCGTGCCTAGAGACTGTCTCCTGCCTTAAATGGCCCCATAATATAGGTTGCATCTGCTCGTCTGCGATCACCTATTTAAGGATATTTTGGATTCAGTCCCAGCACGGAGAGGGATGACACCAGCCCAGCACCTCACAGCTGGGATGAACCCCATGGGGGAACACTGGGACACATGGGGCTGGTTGCCCTGGGGTCCCCCACAATGTTGTGCCTGGGCACAGGGGAGCCTAGTGCTGCTTTTGCTCTCTCAGGCATCTCCTTTCCCTGTATCCAGGTCAGATATCCCAGATCCCAGTCCCAAGGAGGTCCCAAGGAGGACCACTAACAGCGTGTGAGCCAGCAGCAACATCTCCTGCACAGAGACACCCTTGCCGTGGGCAGCCCATGCCACTGAAGGATGCTCCTTGGCTCCCTCAGGCACAGCTCTGACCCACAGCCTCCAGCCAAAGCTGCCCAGAGCCCTCCTGCTCTGCAGCATCTTCCACCACCCAGGAAGCCTCCCTGCAAGCTCAGGTGAAGGATGCTTTGTCCCACATGGGCTCAGAGGAGGCCCCGCTGGTCCTGGCCACGTCACGGTGCTGGTGGTGCAGCCAGGGCAGGGAGCATGCTACGGTCCCCGTGATTCTCCAGCATGGGAGCACCAGGAGCTCCTAGCGAGGATGTCACCAGCTTCATTGTCAGAGCTCTCTGTCTCAGGCAGGTCATTTCCAGAGCACAACTTGCCCCAGAAGCCTGATCCAGGGCACAAGCCAGGACCTTGCTGGAGCATTCCCAGGTGAACAGCTCCAGCCCAGGACAGAGAGGACCTAAACACTGGTGAGTTGTTGTTTTCCCTCGTGGCAGCATCCTGGGGGCATGGGGGACAGGCTGAGCGAGACACAGGGGCTTGCAGGGGAAAACAAAAAACAAAGGCAGTGGGAAGGGAGGCAAAGCAACCAGGGAAGGGGGAAACAAGTACCATCTCAGGTAATAAGCTGAGACGAGGAGGTACCAAGGCTGCTGGAGGAATCCAGCAATGCTCCTCAGGGCTGTGGAGAGCAGTCCAGGAAACTGGGGTCAGGTCTGAGCCCAGGCTGGGCTGACATCTGCCAGGATGAGGTTAGAGATTTGCTGAGCCCGTTGCAGGGGAGAAAAGGCTGGGAAAGCTGCTGTGGAGCTGGGTTGAGGAGCTGAGGCAGGAGAGACACGATGTGGAAAGATATGTGCTTGTAGGGATGTGACCTCTGGAAGACGCAGCTTCTGGGGCGGCTGCGAAACTGAGCTTCCTCAGTCCTGACATTCCTGGCCGGTCAGCGCAGATCAGTGAAGCCCAGTGGCAAAACACCCTCCCAACACCCACACTGGGCTCCAGGGAGAGGGACAAACTGGCCTAGCTGCAGTCCTGGCCAGCTCCAGGGCAGTGGGTCAGTAGCATCCCATTTTGTAGAACTCTGTAAGGGTCAGGCTGAAGATGTTGGGTTTTTTTTTAATCTGCTTTAAAAGAGAAAAAAAACAAACTAGGAAGCTGCAGCCAAAAATGATGTCAACCATGCGCTCTTGCAACTGCAGAGGTGGGACGAGTTCAAACTTCAGGTAAACTCAGCTCAATCCTCAGCCATACGTGACACGTCCCACCCTACGTGACGCAGGGAGAAAATCAGATTTTGGGGGTTAAAAAACTAAAACCTGGAAATGGAACCTGAGCGTGGGTTGTTATTGAAGCTGGAAGGTGAAAAATGTCCAAGATTTGAGATTCAGGAGTGAGGAACATCTTACGGTTCACATCTGGTTCACAGCCTGAGACCTGGCAGAGTGGGGCTGGGGATCTGGAACAAAGCTTTGCCAAGTGGTTTCTGACCCCGTTTCCCTTTGTTTAGCTCCGAATTTGAAGTGTGAGGATGGGATGTAAAGTGCTGACCCAGCTCTGCTGTACTTAGTGAAAAGGCATAAGGAGCTGCAGGTGGCAAATTGCTGAAAACCTCAACTCCCCGGAGAGCGAAAGATCTCTCCATCACCCTGAGCCTTGTCCGGCAGCCACTTCCCTCCCCTCTGGGACGCAGAACGAGAGGCACGAAGTGACCCAGTGTTTCATAATAAGGTTTTTACTGCCTGGCCGGGGGATATGTTTGTTCTGTAGCTGTGCAGGTGCTGTGGAAACCAGAGATAGATGGAGAGGGGGGTGCACTGGGTGAAACAGCGCATGCAAATGCACCGGCTGAGAAAAAAATTGGCAGGTACAGATCAAGAGGTTGCAAATCACTGCTTTAGCTTGGTGCACTGAAAAAGGATCCTCCTCTGTGTTCACCTTCCCACTTGACTAGTAAAGAAGCATTTGTTCAAATACAGCATGGCCTCAGTCTGGAAACAGCAGTTTTGGAGGAGATATTCACTCTGGGTGCCCTTCCTGTCCCATTCCCGTGAACAACTACCTGGAACCTCCAAGCAGGAGCCTGTGCATGTGGGCAGAGCAGTGCGATGTCGGGGCTGAGGTGTGTTTTACACACATGGGGCTTCTCCCTGCAGTACAAGCTCATCCTACCACACAGCACAGGGAGGAGGGTCCCTGCAGGACGTGCATGTCCCCCTGAGAACATTTGGGTCCCCCAAGAGTGACACTCCCTGCTACCGGCCACCGCCTCACCCGCCTCCCTAGTTTTAAATATCTGCCAGGGAGAGGATGGAGCCAGGTGGGAATTTAGTTTATTTTAGTACTCGGAAAAAGGGGAAGGAAAGCTGAGCCCGTGGTGTTCCCTGTGCGTGCCCAGCCAGCCCTTCTGGTCTCTCACTC
>NW_009713661.1:4976-5285 GCF_000703405.1 Apaloderma vittatum | reverse complement strand
GCCCCGGCAGGGTGCGTGCGTGCGTGCGTGTGCGTGTGTGTCTCGGTTTTGTGTTGAGAAAGCCATGGATGTGTCGCCTTGCTGGGTGACGCTCCTGTGAGGTTTCCCACTTTGGCTCCAATTTGCATGGGGCTGCGGAGGAAACCCAGCGCTCTGGTGCACTGGGTGCTTTCCCGGCCTTCGGTGCTTATGGGCAGCTTCAGCCCACGCTGCCCTTCCAGAAATAAAGCCCCCGAAAGAGCTTTACACCTCCATCACAAAGTTTTGCCACTTCTCATTTTCTGTAGTGAAATCTGTTTTTTTCTTTTC
>NW_009713661.1:547-4930 GCF_000703405.1 Apaloderma vittatum | reverse complement strand
GGGGGCACCAGCAGGCCCCCACCGCAGCGGTTCACCCCGCTGGAAGCCCTGGATCCCACACCACATTTCCGTTGTGTGACCACAGGTTAGTTTTGATTTTCTGTGTCTCAACTGCCAGCAGGTTGTGGACTTTCCCTGCTTCATCAGCCCCACCACAGATGGCAAGAGCAGCTCCTCGGCTGCCAGCTGCGTTGTCTTCTCTGTCTGGCAGCGGGCAGTGGCCTCTGCACCTGAGAAATGGCACTGAGCTGAGACACCGCTGAAGATCGTACCTTGAATGCCTGCCAACCGGGCTAGGAGAAGGTGAGTCCCTCCCTGAAGGTGTTTTCTGTCCGTTCCGTAGCACCGGCTGCAGGAAAGAGAGTTTTCTGTTTTTTGGGAGCTGGTCCCGAAATGGGGCTGGGAGATGCTGCGGCTTCTTGCTGCACCCTGCCTGGGCATCCCCGCTGAAGCAATCCTTTTGTCTTCTATTTCTTGGCAAAGTTAAAATTCAAACATGAAATGAGCAAACCAAATACACGTGCTTTCAAAAGCGGAATTCCCATTCTAATGAAGTTTTTCTTCGTCTTGCTTACAGTTTTGATTTCCAGGTGTTGAGCCACTGAAGAGGAGGCCTAGAGCCAGGCAGAGGACATCTCTCTCCAGACCTGGCTGTGCCCCCCGAGAGCCACCCAAGGGGCCTGAGCCTGCTGCAGGTGGTCCTGCATTTTTGGCAGCTGTGGGATGGTGCTACTGTGTACCTGTGCCAAATTTCAAGGCTCTTTCAAGCAGGATTGGGGCCGGCTGGCTGGAGATCAGAGCAGTCGCTCTCCTACACCAGGTCACGCAGCCCCTGCCAAGTGTCACTGTGTGCCACCGTCCCTCCCTGCTGAGAGCTGCCCGGGGCTCCTCGGCGCCGTGGCTTGGCGTGGCGTACCCTGAGTTTTAATTTCTGCAAAGGAGGGGTGCTGGAGAGGGAATCGATGTCTGCACAGGGGGATGTCCAGGGTCTGCGTTTGGGATCGCCAACACCCAGCCCTCCCTGAAGGACAGGGTGGCAGCCCCAGCCCGGCAGAGGCATGACACGAGCAGAATCGCTGGAGCAAACTCCACCAACAGTCCCAGGGGGTGAAACCCTGCAGCAACCCTCCCCAAAAATCCCATATCTCGGACAGACTTTGAGTGATGAAAGAGCAATTATCAGTTTGGCTGGAGGCAGAGTTGCTCCTGTTTGGTTTTGCAGGGAAAACGATTCTATCCCCGTGTTTTTGCACAGATTATTTCCCCCTTAGTGTGAGCTGCAGAAGAAATAAAAGAAATTCAGGATTTTAAAAAAGTTTTACACCGTTTTGCTGAGTTTTCTCCTGCAAGTGGTTAAGGGTTCATCTAAAGTCACAGGAAGCTCTCTGAAGCAATCTTGCAATTTACAGCTTTTACTTTACTAAATAAGAAATGGTCAGGAAATTAAACAGGAAATTGTGTCTGGAAGGAACAAAAGTTGTGTTGTCAGAACTCGCTTACGGAAGATTTAATTTATTTTAACCAGTAAGGAGCCAAAATCAATAGAAGAGGAAGGAGTTTGTGCGAATTAAATCACACGTGAAAAAAAAAACACACAAGACTTGGGAAAACAAGAAGCCTTTGTAAAGATCAGATAGGGATGAAAGGGAGAGAAGGCTTAGCATCTGCAGCAACCAAATGCTGGAAAACACTGCAAGACAAAGGCCCAGGGTGTAACCCAGGATCAGGAGTCTCTCCAGAGGTCAAATATTGCTCTGCAGCCTCAGTGCCCAAACCTCTGAGAGATACGGCACAGCCTGCACAACGCTCTGAGGTGCATCTGAGTGTTTAAGTGTGATGGACAAGCACTGTCCCATCACTGCACAGGGCTCGTGCGGCGCCTTTTCTTTCCTCCTGCTCAAAAACACAGCACCAAGGTGCCCCTCGAGTGGCCACCTCCAGCTCTCTGTGCCCAGTGCGCCAAGTGCCACAACCTGGATTTTATTCCCAGCCAGCAGAGCGGTGCTCGTGCCACTGCCAACACGACCTGTTGTGCTTTGCTCACTCGCAGTCTTCTGCACCTCCACATCGACCCTGAAGACGTGGAGAGTCCTCCTCTGCCGAGGGACGCAGGTACCCGCACCAGCAGGGGATGTGGCAGCTCAAATTCAGCCCCGTGGCAGGGCTAACTCTGCATGGGAACTGCACAAGCTGGCTTCATCCCAGGATTTGGCCCCAAGAAATGTGGCCAAGAGAAAGCCAAGACCCTGCTGCAAACGTGCAGTGTTTTTTTGGAGAATACCATACAAATACTTGTTCCCAGGTAACCCTCCGGTACATTGGGCTTCGGGTTAATTATGGGTTCTAGCTGGTAGATTGGGTAATCTGTAAAATTTTTTTTACCATTATATTGCTCATCTTATCAGTGGTTGAGAAACAAGTTTAGCAAGTGCTAGTATGGGGGTATGTCAGAGGTGATGGATCGAAACCTCTGTGTGGCTGATGGCACCAGGCTCTTTCGGTGGACGCTCGTGGGCACTGATTCAAAGAGGGTTTTTCTCCGGTATTCAGTCACTGTCATGGTTCTCCTGAAACGATCTGTCCTCCCTGACAGCTCTTTAGCTCTGTTTGGTCTAAGCCGTACGTGATTAATCCCCAGCTGGTAACAGGACCGTAAGCGTGTGGGACCTGTGCCAGGCGAGAGCAGCCGCATCAGCTGAGCAGCTCCACAGCCTTTTCCCCTGCTCTTGGGGAACAGCTCTTGGCAAGGAGGCTGGAGGAATTACTGTCCCGGGAGCACGATAGAGGCTGGTGTGACGGTCCGAGCCGTTAAGCTGTAGCGTGGCCCTGTGCAAAGCATCTCCTGCCGGTGCCAAGGCAAGTGTTCTGACTGTAAACACTGAGCGATGGGTAAATAAATGTTTGCCAGTTTTCATAGCAGAAAGCTAAGCGGTTCTCCAGTGCTTTGCCAGTGGATTTCTCTACTGTTCTGGTTCTGGCCATCCCCAACATGGCGTGTCTGTGGCTGAGGCTGTGTCAGTGTGATGGGGAAGTGCTCTCTGCCTGCTGGGGGAGGTGGCCACGGCTGGATCCTTGGGCTGGAGGCAGGACACGAGGCGTGCAGCCATGCGCCATCTCCCTGTGTGACACACCGCGCTCACTGGAAAGGGAAAGAACCCAAACTCCAGCAGCACCTCTGAAGGAGAGGAGCCCTACGTGCCTCCCTGGGATCAAGAGGAAGGGAGGGAGGTAACTGCAGCTGAAGCTCTGGCTCTCTGTGGCACCTCCAGCCCCAAAGGGGGAGATTTGGGCCGTGTGCTGTCACTCCCACAGCTTAGGGAATTCCCCACTGTGGAGGCAACATTTCGAGGCCATCGTGGAGGCACGCTGCTGGTCACAAGAGGCTTTCTGCACCTGCACTGGTTTGGCCATGGCCCTGCTGCCGGTCCCGGGAGGCACAGCCGGGCCCTTGATGCCACATCTCTGCTCATAACCCTCCTGAGGATGGTTGGACACCCACACAGTGGAGGATCTGCGCTGTTGCCGTGCCGTCTTAGTTCTTGCACTGCAAAAGGCTGCAAAAATCCTTGTTGCAAAGGCGCTGGTTCACACCCTGCTGATACCACGAATCAGCTTCTCAGCGTTTTTCAGGACTCGCCTCACTCCCGCAACCGGTCGGGCTGCTCCTGTGTCATCCCTGCTCCTGAGGTGACGGGGCCTGACCAGGAGCCGAGGGGCCGCCCGGCCTCCCACTGCCCTGTCAGGAGCGCTGCCAGTGGGCTCTGTGGCAGACGCTTGCACCGGGGACACAAAGCAAAGCCGCTCACTGCCACTCCTGGCCACTTTGGCCTTGGCATAACCCTTACTGTGGTTTAGTGAGCCCGTCTTTCTCTGCTAGATGTTCACGTTAAATCCCACGGGCTTCTTCCAAAACTCACACAGGAACTTCCTCCTGTTCAGCCTAACAAGTCACAGCCTCATCCAGCAGCTCCAAGCCAGGCTTCTGGCTAAGCTACAAGGTGTGCAGCAGCAGGCACTGCTTTGCACCCTGGCTTGCCGCCTCCATGCCATTATCCCCCCATTTTCCAAACTGACACAGCCTGGGATCCCCCTTTGACAGCCCCTCCCCAGGCACTGCGAGGCAGGCTGTTTCCGTCATGGGGCAGCCCATGGTTTGGTGTCCAGGGGGTTTAAACTCCAGCCTCTGTGGAGCTGAGACACAAAGCTGGAGCTTCTGCCTTTTTCCTTCCTCTCAATGTGCTGGCATGCAGGGCTACCCGCTGCCTGCGGCACACAGAGCTCTCGGGGAGGTGGGGAGGGCGGGGGATGCCAAGCGTTAACGAAGGCACAAAATTACAGGGTGAAAAGATCAGGGAAAGAACAGACACGAAGACTCTCCAGAGG
>NW_009713661.1:0-508 GCF_000703405.1 Apaloderma vittatum | reverse complement strand
CACGCCATCCTGCAGCTCGGCAGCACCAAGCCGAGCCCTGCAGGCACCCCCTGCCGTAAGGGCCGGTTTGCGAGGCTGGGGCTCCGTTGGGGAAAACAGCAGCTGTGGCCTAGGAAGGATTCACCTCCAGGCAAGGTTGTCCTTCCTGGGCTGGGGCCCTGATGCGGTTCCAGCGCGTTGTGCCCGGCAGTGCCGCACCTGTGCCCGTCAGGGCAGTTGGGACGCCCCAGGCTGGGAGAGCAGCGTTGCACCTCCCTGAGCCTCCGATTGCGCTGTGGCAGCAGTGACCCCCAGCATGAGCTGGGGTTTGCTTTTGTTTTTCTTTTCTTTTTTTTTAATTTTGACAAGAGTTAGATGAAACGATGATTTCACTGGCTGCCATAGCTCAGTGTAAAATCCCACCTCACAACACCAGCCTTCAGAAAGGCAGGTTTGGGCCTGGCTAGCTACAGAATCCGTTTTGTTTTGGTAGCAGCTGTTTTGTTTTCCTACGTGCGCGGAAGGCACC
>NW_009713660.1:6431-6766 GCF_000703405.1 Apaloderma vittatum | reverse complement strand
TTCTTCTTTGGATTTTAACTGACCAGGGCGAGGGCCAAGGATGGGGTTTGTTGCTGGTGGAGCACCATGCCAACCCTCTTTGTCTTGCCCTTGGCCACATGTGGGACACTGCAGCTCGTGTGCCAGAGGTGAATGCATGCTGGAAAGCCTCCCTAGCCCCATGGATAGCCTCCTGGACCCCTCACCCCCTGCCCCTCCCAGATCCCAGGGGGTTTGGTTGTTGGCAGGTTGTACCAGGGCTACTGCAGGTATCAGGGACATTCTTGTGGAAGGCGATGGCCTGAGAGCAGTTGGGGTCCAGGACCCCGCAGGGCCCACACACAGGTTGTGCCCCA
>NW_009713660.1:6168-6387 GCF_000703405.1 Apaloderma vittatum | reverse complement strand
TGGATCCGCTCACTCAGGGAGGAGCTTACAAGGTGCCCCTGGCCGCGGGCGATGCCTTCTGCCCAGGCACGCCGTCATGCTGTGCCAGGAGGGTTTGCAGCGAGATGTGCGACATCTGCAGCTGCACAAAAGGCTTTTTGGTGCAGGTGGTGTCGTGGTGAGGTCAGAGCACACTGAGAGCAGGTACTCAGGAGAAGACCGGTGAGCTGGGGGTTCCTG
>NW_009713660.1:5451-6040 GCF_000703405.1 Apaloderma vittatum | reverse complement strand
GCCCTGTCAGCAGAGCCCTGCTGTGGCTACCCCGGGGTCCTGCTCTCTTTGCTCGGGCTCTGAGGGAACCTCTGCAAAACTCACCCACTTCCTCTTCCCAGAGCCCTCAGTGCTGCAGTGTGGGCAGAGCTGGGTCAAGCCGTTCCCACAGGCACAGGGAGGGCTCGCTGGGGTGGGAATCCAGGGGCTGCCTGGCTCTCTGGGAATCAGGGGTGCAAGGATCCCGCTACCCTGCAGAGCCACTGCGGTGCCAGGACCGAGAGAGGGCTGGTGGCAGTGGGACGCCCAGCCCTGCCAGCAGCCAGCCCCATGCTTGCTCAGACCCTGCTCCCAGGGCTGCTGCCAGAGCACAGGAGGCATCACCGGCGGCGGTGACGTGTGCCAGTGTGCTTGGGCTCATGCCAGAGGGTGCAGGGTCTGTGTCTGCCCGTACAAGCCCATCCCTTCCTCCCAGCGAGAACTTTGGCTGCACTCAGCAGCCTGAGGTGCCGCGCTCGGGATGCGTTTGATTTGTCACACCTTACCTGGAGCAAACAGCCGATAAGGACGCTGCCACAGAGCAGTCGGAAACAGGCGTTTCTAGCTTGGC
>NW_009713660.1:4995-5323 GCF_000703405.1 Apaloderma vittatum | reverse complement strand
TGGCAGTGTGTGTCAGGAGCTGAGCGCCTGGCTGTGCCCTGGGGCCCCTGGGCTTGGTCCCAGCATCTCAGCAAAAGGAAACCTCCCTCGTTCCCACATCAGTGCCCACTTTGCTCAGCACCACGTATCGCAAGAGGCATCTGACTGCCCAGGCACTGGAAAATGCTGCACCTGGGAGGCCAGCCACACTGCTGCCATTATTTTCTCTCTCCTTAGTAAGACAAGGTTGCATTAAGAGGGTGTTTGCTGGATGCCCAAAATAACTCTTCATTGCTCAAGGTGTGCGGTGGAGGACTGAGTCTTCCCTCCCACACACCCCGGCGCTGGA
>NW_009713660.1:3791-4959 GCF_000703405.1 Apaloderma vittatum | reverse complement strand
GGCAGAGCCCCTGTTTGTTCTCCTGGGTGTGCCAGGGAGGCCAGCAGCCCCGGCTGCACCGCACGTCCTGACTCGATCTCTTGTGTCGGCAGATAAACAAGTCATGAAAAGCGACAGTGTCTTCCCCCGAGTCGCCCTGTCAAGTCATCAACTGACTTTAACAGACCTGCCCGTTTGCATGCGTCGCCCCGGGATGTGCCCTGGAGTGTGGCCCTTGGCAGAGCCGCCTGCTGCTGCCTCCCGCAGCCCTCCAAAGCTGGGGGGACCTGTCTGCTCCCACCTTGCAGCCTCTCACAGGGAGCCCGGCATTGTCTGTCCCTGCCCCAGGCTTTGTGCAAGGGTGGCAGGTCCAGAAAGGGAGTGCAGAGCTGGAACGTGACTTTGGGACAAGGCCAGAGGGTGATAAAGTGTTTTTTGCTCGTGATGATGTGGCCAGGGGGAGTGTTTGTGGCTGACCACAGGGATCTGAGCACGTAGGATGTGGCACTTAGCCCTTGCATACCAGAGCTGGAGAGGAGCTGTGATCTCCAGAAGTGAAGAAATACTTCGAAAGTGGGGGAAAGACCTGTAGCTGCTCTGCAGGGACCGAGCTGAGGGCTGGGCAGCTGTGACAGGCAGATCCATAAGGGCACTGCAGCCCGGTGTGAGGGAGCACAGGCTGGCAGATGGGGTAAGCTGGGGGCAGTGACATTCGGGGCAGGGGCAGCAACTGGCTCCGTGTCAGCATCGCTCCCACGTCGGGACTTTTGGTTGCCGCAGGTAGCTCTGGTGCCGGGCCAGCGGTTAAGCAACTTCAAGAGCTCGGCACTACCCAGGGCTGCCACCGGCTTCTGAAGGGGCTCAAAGGGGCTCTTGTTCCCAGCTGCATGCAGCACATGGAATGGGCAGCCCTTTCTTTGGGAGAAATGGCTTTTCCAAGGGAAAGCAGATTGTTTTCCCACCTAGCCCTGCAGCCAGGTCCAGGGAGCCCAGTGCGCTCCAGTGTCACAGCCACAGGGTGTGCAGAGGACCCGGCCCCGTGAGCCCAAAACATCCACACGCGAGGTGTGTGCTGGTGGGATTAGTCGTGGCCCTGGGCTCTGGCTCGGCACATGCGGAGCCGTGGGCTGTGACCGCGGAGCGTGGCGTGCCGGAGCAGTGTCACTGCGGAGGGGCAAGCCAGGCAGCT
>NW_009713660.1:2494-3776 GCF_000703405.1 Apaloderma vittatum | reverse complement strand
GAAGCCCTGGGACGAGGCTCCAACCCCCTTCCAAAGCGGGGTGAGGAGGAATTCGTTATGTCACCCTCTTTATTCTTGGGCCAAGTCCACGTTTTCACTCAAAAGAAAGGAGAAACGCAAATCCCTCGTGTGTCTCCGAGCTCGGCGGGGGGCAAGAGGGACTGGGGCAGGGGCTTCCCTGGCAGCCCCTTCCCACTGCCTGGAGTTGCTGGGACCTGTGGGCAGCAGCAAGGGGTGCCAGGGACATGGATTCTCCAGCCGTGTGGAGCTGTTCTGAGCCGGTAGCCCCGGGATGGCCACCCAGTCCTGCTGCTGGCACGGTCCCGGGCACGGAAGCAGGGGCTGGGAGGCTTTGTGGAACTGATAGTACCCTCTGCCGGGTCATTGGGGGTACAGGGTTGTGCAATTTGAGCTTTAAACTGGTGCAAGATGAGTTCCTGTCTCAGAGTGTGATTTCCTAGAAGTCTGCTGGAACTCTACCCGCCGCGTGCCTGCTCCTCTGGAGGAGGAATGTTTCTGCCCAGAAACATTCCACTGCCCTCCCTGTTGACAGGCTCTGAAGGGGTCTGTGGGAGGAATCATGGAATCACAGAATGGTTTGGGTTGGAATGGACTTTAAAGACCATCTTGTTCCAACCCCCCACCCTGGGCAGGGACACCTCCTGCCTGACCAGGTTGCTCCGAGCCCCTTCCAACCTGGCTTTAGACACTTCCAGGGATGAGGCATCCACAACTCTGGGCAACCTGTGCCAGGGTCTCACCATCCTCATAGTAAAGAACTTCCTAATGTCTAATCCAAATGTACCCTGCTCTAGTTTAAAACTGTTGCCACTTGTTCTGTCACTGCATGCCCTTGTGAAAGGTCCCTCTTCAGCTGTCCTGTAGCCCCTTCAGGTACTGGAAGGCAGCTTCCAGGAAAGCAAGAGAGATCTGTGGGAGGAAAGCCGAGAATTCATTGCATAACGTACTTGTGCTCCTCCAAGGACACGTGCCAGGGTTTAAACGCCTGAAGCTTCCCCGTACAGGGGCGGCCGGTGCCCATCATCTGAGGGGCTTCCCGCTGTCCCCCCTGCAGTTGCCTCCGCAGCTTTGCCTTGCCACCCATCATCCCCACTTTCCCCCATTCCCAGGGCAAGGGCACGGCTGTGGCTCTGTCTGGGGATGTTGCACCCCCGATGCCTCTTGCCCTGCCCATTTCTTCCTTCCTCTTGGCTCCGTTTCGCTGCGTTTGATAACTCAATGTCCGTCTTGCCCCCGCTGTCTGCGGTCAGGGCTTCACCGG
>NW_009713660.1:491-2439 GCF_000703405.1 Apaloderma vittatum | reverse complement strand
CTGGGGCAGAGTGTGAGCGGGGAGACGGCTGCCCCTGAGACGTGCCCTAGGGCAGATCCCCCAGGTCGGCATCCTTGCCTGACCCACAGCCCAGCTCCAGGCTGGATTTGTTATCTTCTGCCTCTAACATTTACTATTTGTCGGGGCCTCATGGGAGCTCCCCCCTGCAGGCTGGGCTGGCCATGGTGTCCCGTGCCCTGCCAGCACTGGACCCCCACCAGACCCCCCCTGCCAGCCTCTGACAAATGATTTTGCCATTTCACGGGTGGGAAGGAGACACTGATTAACTCCTACACTTCCTTTTGTGGAAAGGTTATGGCTTAATTGGCTGGACTCGGAGTCATAAATCACACCCTGAAGGATCAGCAGAGATAAGAAAAATTTTGCAGAATGTTGCAAAAAACCACTTTTTACAGGAGGAATCCAGCTGTGCTCACCCAGCTCAGCCGAGAGCACAGGGGTCCTCTGAGGAAGCGGCTCACCCTCTAGCAAGGGGCCGGAAATCCTCCCGTTATCGGTTAATCTCAGATTTTCCAAAACACCTTTCTCTTTTTTCTTTTTTTTTAATTTTACTTGGAAAAAGAAAAACAACAGGAAAGCCATTGTTAGCTTTGTTCAGAAGAATCTGTATTCCGTCTGTTTTCAGAGATGATTTGGTTTCTCCATGGGAAGTGCTGTGCCCCCTTGACCTGAAAAATTTTGGAAGCTCCTGGAGTGGACTGGGAAAGGCATCGCAGGCGCGAAGCATTTATTGTTCATGTCAGTAATTGTTTCCTCCCCAATTTTCCTCAACGTTTTGTTGAGGAATTAGGACGTTAACATTAGGAATCCCAAAAACCATGCTGCAGACATCCCTGTGACTTCTGCTGCTGCTCAAAAATGGCAAATTAGAAAATGCCCCCGAGTCGCTGCATTTGCGTGGCTCCATCTGAGCCCTGTGCCAACATGCAGCAAAAGGGGTTCACCACGGCCCTGGGCACCCGTCCTGCTGCAGGCTGCTGCTCTGGTCTTGACTATTCTCTCTCCTCTCCAGCACCCAGGCATTTGTGTTGCCTGAGTTTGTTTCTTAACCCCACATCCAGGTTAGGCGATGCCGACATGCAGAAGCTGGCTCCGCTTCAAGTGGCGTGCATCGGAGTGCCTCTCTATTTAAAGAGAAGGAAAATAAATGAAAAACGCTGAGCATCTCTTTCATTTCAGTGTGGAAGCTAAAATAGGCGTTGCTTGTCCCAGTTAAGAGGCAACTTCCCACCACAGGGCTGTCAAACCCCAGGCTTGGTCCCTGCCCCTTCTACCCAGCACAAATTTAGGTCGTTTCGGCCTCTGAGCTTGTATCTCAACCGGAGATGGTGCAGGAGAACAGCAAAGCATAAACCACCTCCTGGGGCCCTGGAGGTGTTTGTTATTCCTGTAAACAGGCAAAGCACTTTGGAATCAATATTCGGTTTTACTTGTGGCCACTAGAGAGATTTCATCTCTGGAATTTTATGATGGGATAAACGAGATCCCAGACGGGCTGCCACCCTGCCTACCAGCAGCTACCTGTGCACAGCCCGTGCACAGGCTCCCTGAATTAATTAGAATCATCAATGCCAAAATGACAAAAGTATTGATTAGCATTTTTGTCTCTTCACGGCCTGACAGTGCTGTGACTCCGGGAGCGTTGCAGAGCGATAAAAAGCAGCCTCAGCTCTGGACGGGAGATGCTCATCCAGCGACAGCGCAGCAGCAGCAAGGGGTTTATTTGCAATGATGGCATCACCAAATGCTTCCCCGCGGTATTATTTCGGTAGTAATATTCTTCCTTGCTCTTGTTCAATTTACACAGCGGTTTGTTTTTAATACCTGTCTGTTTTCTGGACACAGTAAGAAAGCAGGAGCTGACCCAGGCAGCGCCCGTGGTTTGGGGAGCTGGGCTGGGACCTTCCTTACTGTCACACGGGTCACA
>NW_009713660.1:0-460 GCF_000703405.1 Apaloderma vittatum | reverse complement strand
CCCTGCCCGGGAGCTGGCAGTGACGGTGGAATCCAGAGAGGGACTGGGAAGGCGTCCTGCGGAGGCGAGCGTGTGACGGGGGGATGTGACAAATCAGCCGTCGGTAGAGCAGGAAACTGAGCGAGGGTGCTGTCAGGCCGGGCTTTAGACGGTTTGGGAGGTAGAAGGGGATTTTGGCTGTTGCAGCAAACTGGGCGCCCCCCAGCCACACGCATGGGGACGGGGAGCGGGCACGCTCAGCCAGCTGGCACAAGGACAGCCACCCCGGGTGACTCTCGGGGACGCTGGGGCACAGGGAGGCACATCTGCCTGCTCCTTCTCTGGATTTATGCTCTAGCTCAGCTCTGCAGGAAGGGGAATTCCGGAGCCCTTTAAATTCGGCGCAGGGCCAGACTGCTGGGTGTGGGTGAATACTGTAACATGGAGACATAGGACAAGTGGCCTGGCCGGGTGACCTCGG
>NW_009713659.1:557-1346 GCF_000703405.1 Apaloderma vittatum | reverse complement strand
TGCTCTGGTGGCCTCTGGGCAGCAGCTTTGGAGGCATCACAAGAGCCCAGGGAGTGGGCAGGAGCCGGGGTGGGTTTCCCTGCTGTCTCCATCCCTTTCTGTCAGGCCAAGGGGCTTCCAGGACCCTGGGTTTAGAGATGTCACCCGCCTCTGACAGCCCAACTGTCCCTCCTGCTTTGCCCAGGCGAGAAGGGGGACCGTGGCGAACGAGGCATGCAGGGCAAGTTCGGCAAGACGGGGGTGGCCGGCAGCAGGGGCCACGCGGGGCCCAAGGGGCAGAAGGGCAGCGTGGGCGCCCCAGGGGAGCGCTGCAAGAGCCACTACGCCGCCTTCTCGGTGGGCCGCAAGAAACCCCTGCACAGCAACGACTACTACCAGACCCTCATCTTTGACACGGAGTTCGTCAACCTCTACGACCACTTCAACATGTTCACGGGCAAGTTTTATTGCTACGTCCCCGGGATCTACTACTTCAGCCTCAACGTGCACACCTGGAACCAGAAGGAGACATACCTGCACATCATGCACAACGGGGCAGAGGTGGTGATCCTCTACGCCCAGGTGAGTGACCGCAGCATCATGCAGAGTCAGAGCGTCATGCTGGAGCTGCAGGAGAAGGACGAGGTCTGGGTGCGGCTCTACAAGGGCGAGCGCGAGAACGCTGTCTTCAGCGACGAGTACGACGCTTACATCACCTTCAGCGGCCACCTCATCAAGTACAGCGGGGACCCCTGAGCACCTGGTCCCCTCTGCTGCTCCTGCCCTGGCTCAGGCATTTGAGGACCCCCT
>NW_009713659.1:0-349 GCF_000703405.1 Apaloderma vittatum | reverse complement strand
CTTCGTGGCACTGGCTGTGAGCTGGCTCCAGCTGAACGGGTTTGACTGGCGGTGTCCCAGTGCGAGGCAGCGCAGACACGTGCACCTTGTTCCGCCCTCGTCCCACTCCTGCCGTGCCTTGCAGGCTCCTTCTCCTGGAAAAGGGCCGAGGGTGCTCAGCATCCAGCAAAAAGGCAATAAAACCACTAAGGGCCCCTCTTTCCTGCCACAGAGCTGGGTCCCAGCAGCGTGGATATTGCAGCACGGCGCTGGGTACCCACCACGCTGGGACTTTCCCCTCACACGCTCCCACAGAGAGAGTGGATTGCATCAGTTTCCCCCCTGCAGCCAAGGAGGGGCTGGGTCCCCC
>NW_009713658.1:0-466 GCF_000703405.1 Apaloderma vittatum | reverse complement strand
GGGACCCCTGCCCATCCCTGCATCACCTCCTGTCCAGCCTAGCCTGCATCCCTGGGGCCCTGCACATATCTCCATCCCCACAGCGTCTCCAACTCTGGGATTTCCACATGTACCCTGATGTCCCTGGCTATGGGGCCCCACAAGTACCCCAACCCCACCAGCCTCCTCCGATTTGAGACATCTCCACCCTCGGACCACCTTACCCTTATGCCACTTCCCACCACCCTCCACGCAGGGACCTCCCATGCACCCAAATCCTGATGTCCTCCGGTCCCAGTGTGTCTCTCTGTTTTGACATTCCCCAGTCCCAGTGTCCTCAGGTTACGAACCCCCTGTGGCTGAGCCCCAGCAGATCCCACCTCTGGCCCCCAGCCCAGGGATGTCCCCTTTCCAGGAACCCTGGAACAGTGCTCATGGCTGCTCTGCCCCACAGGGCTGGGCGCTGTGCCCCACCACAGTACGAGTG
>NW_009713657.1:0-4057 GCF_000703405.1 Apaloderma vittatum | reverse complement strand
GCAACCGCCAGGAAAGCGAGGGGGCACCTCCGGAAGGAAACAGCGAGTACCTGCGCTGCTCCAGAGGCGTGGGGAGCCCCGAGAAGGATGGGGACTGGACAGAGACAGGGAAGATGCAGAGCAGTGGGGAGAAGGGCTTCGGTGCAGGATGGGGGACACGGGGCTCACCTTGAAGAGGGTGATGCTCTGGAGCACTCCCGAGGTGCAGCACATCTCCCGGATGGAGTGCATGGCCAGTTGTGGGCAGCCGATGTCCAGCACACGCAGCCCCAGGCGGGAGGCCAGAATGGGGCCGATGGTGGTACCACAGGGCGTGTCATTACGCACCATGAACTCCTGCACGGGGACAAGGCTTCAGCAGCTCCACATGTTGCCCCACAACAACCCCGGCCAACCCCGGGCCCGAAGGAAGGCAACTTGGCACAGGGAAGCAGCACCAAGCCAAGGTGAGAGGACATGCTCAGGCCAGGCCCTCCCCTCCTGTTCCCAAGCCTGCTACCTGAGGCAGGAGCCCCGGAGCAGCAGGTAGCGCAGACCCTGACAGGGATGGACACTGTAACCGAGGGGTGGAGGGCTGGCACAGGACCCCTCTCGTGAACCAAGGGGCAGGGCTGCAGCCCAAGCTGGGATTGTACCTGGAGGGCTTGCCCAGTCCCGCTCACCTGCAGTGGGACACCCACACGGGCAGCGATGTCCCGGATGACTGCTTCAGTGACAGCCGTGGAGGCGTAGCGCTGGTTGCTGTTCACTTTGATGACAGGACCCTGTGCGAGGGAAGGCACCGCGGGCCCGTGATCGGCATCGGGGATAGTCGGTGCCTCTGGCAACGCCCATGCCCAGGCAACACTGTCACACCCCAACCCACCAGCCTGTTCTCCCCTCCCCGTGGTGATTGGGATGGCCCTGCCATGGGAGCAGGGAAGGGCTCCAGGCGGTCCCAAGTGACTCACACCAGACATGTGGCATAGACAAATCGCACTGCGGGAAAAACATCTCCCCTATGAGCACCATCGAGTTGCACCCCGGAACTCTTGCTCTGGGAAGCGGCTGGGTGTTTCACAGCACCGCAGGACAGATGGACAGTGTCCGTCCCAGCCCAAAGCAGAAGCATGCCCTCACCTTGTGAAAGGCCGGACGATGATTCTCCTCATGCTTGTCCCTGCAGAAGAAAAGCATGAGTTCCATGCTATAGATCTCCCTCCCTGCTGGCAGCAAGGACTGCCCTGTCCCTATTCCCTAGGGAATGACGGGAATACATTGCCCCAGCAGGAAGCACAGGCTGCCCTGGCCTGCGGCACTGCTCAGACTACTCACACGTAGTTAGGGTGCACAGCATGGGCCATATCAGCGCTGATCATGTAGGACTTGGCTACAGCCTCCTCAAAGGCTGTCAGGTTTTGCGGCGACGCTGAGATCCGACGCAGCACCAGCTCTGTCAGCAAGGACTCTGCGCCCTGTGCGCTCTCTGACCCCACCTGCCAAGGATCAATGACCCACGTGGGGCACCCCCTTGGTACCCCAAGGGACGGCTGAGTGACAGGGGCCTCCCCAAAGCCAGCAGAGCAGCTTCTGAGCGCTCCAGTACTTCCCATGGCCTGCCTGGTCCAGTCTCTCTAGCGGGGTAAGCAAACCCCTCCTGTGCTGCTGTCACCTGGGATCTCTCTCCTGCTAGGCACGGCTGGGGGAGAGTGAAGAACATGGAGCCCCTCCCGGTGCCAGACAGCGCACAGCTGTGCCCCTCACTCACCTCCTCGTTGTCGTAGAGCGCGATGAGACGCACGTTGGGCTCCTGAGAGAGGGAGGAGGGCCCAGTGCACGAGTCAATCAAGGCCTGCAGGGGTTGGGGAGAAAAGACACCAGCTTAGGCACCAAGCCATCCCAGGAAGCTCAGCACTGACACTGAAGCAGCAGGAACTTCCCCAGAAGAGCCAACAGCACTGAATACAAGGGAGCTGTGGGCACACACATCACCCAAGGAGAGCAGGAATCTCCCCTGGAAGCTGCTGGGAATCCCGCTCACCCAGCAAAGGGGGTATCCCCCATCCAATCTCCCAACAAACTAGACCTACACCCCAGGAACGCACCTCCCTGAAGAGCCCTGGGCCAGCCCATGGCCCCACTAAGCTGAGCTGGGGTGTGTGGGGGCCATGCTGCAGCCTCCATGTTCCTTTCCCCCTCCTGCTCACCTGCAGGGCGCAGTAGCAGCTGTGCAGGTTGTCCAGGCGCGGGGAGAAGATGAATTCATCGAAGGCACCACCCAGCGTCTGCAGGCAGAGAGCCAGAAGGAGCAGGGTACAGGTTCTGAGTCCCCAAAAAGTACGTGCCACTGGGTCCCCATTCCAGCCCACTCATTTCTGTTCCTCAGGAGCTGCCTCCTCTCACTCCGCTCAGCTCCCAGCCCTGGCATGCCCCAGGGAGAGGAAGCGTGCTGTGTAAAACCTATGCAGTGCCAGCCCGCAGACAGAGGAAGGCTCCTGCCTTTACTCACCGCTGGCTGCGTATCTGCCAGGCACAGTTCCAGCTCCACAATCTGCTCTGGTTTCACCCCCAGCTGGGGGCAGATTAGGGAAAGCAGGACAGGGCTGTGCCGCTCTCCCTGGGAAGAAAGCAGAGCTGTGGGCAGGGCAGGCAGCAGAGAACTCCCTGTTCCCTCCTGCAGAGCCATCCCACACCCCATTCATTCACGTTAGCATGGTCCTCCCTCCTACTAACATGACCTGTATTCAAGCCCCCACCTCACATAGGACAGCAGGGCCATTCGCAGGGCGCAGCGAGGGGCTCTCTGATCCCTGTGCAAACTGCCCTCTCTACCCTGCCTCCCTAGGGACACTGTGACAGTTTTACAGGGGCTGCACCTCCTTCTATTCCATGGCTGCAGACCAGGATGGGAACAGAGAGATGGCTGAGCAGGTATGTCATGTACACAGCTCTGGGGCAGAGCGGAAGGTCAGCAGCAGCCCATGGGGAGAAGGGGAACCTGCTGGCAGATCCCCGAGAACTGGAAATCAAAAGTGACAAGTGTGAGGCCCTGGCCAGTGCCCCTGCTAGTCCCTGGCACTCAGCTCACCTGGGCTGCAGCATCGCAAGGCGTGGCCTCCATGAGCACCTCCTTTTCCAGCTCCTCCTGCACAGCAGTGGCCAGAATAGGAACCCTGTGGGGAAACAGTGCTGTTACGTCCCAGAGCTTTGCTCACTTCTCCTGCTTGGGTCACACACAGCTGACCCTTCCTGAGGTGCCTGCCTCACTCCTCCAGGGACTGCCATGGCGAACGGAGCAAGGACACATAACATTCCAAGAACAGATCTACTGTGCCACCTGAGGACACCCCAGTGTCCCTTCCCACACTCCAAGTGTGTAAGCATCTCCTGGGAGGACTCTACAGGGCTAAAAAAAGCTATTGCAGACCTTCCCGCTGTGATCAGCAGCTGCCAAAGGCAGAAAGCTGGGGCTGGGCACTGCTCTAGTTGGGTCTCAGCCCTCCTGAGGGCTGGCTGGGGGTCAGGGCTGAGCCAGGTCTTACAGATGGTGCTCAGTGTTGGGCCCGAAGTTCTCATTGATGCTGCGCTGCAGGTGGATAGCCAGGTGGGGAATGCGGAGGACAGGACGGTCGACATGGACCAAGCGCTGCTCCAGGCGCCCTGTGGCTGGGTCCTGAAACATAAGGAAGACTTACCGGAGCCAGGACTGCAGGTCTGAGAGTAGGTACCACTTTGAGTGGCAGTCACGGACCCAGAGACAGGGGCACACAGAGTCCACCATGCCTGTCTTAAATCAGGCTTACCTTTATGATCACCCTCCCAGCCACGGTGAGGTCACGGTCAAACCAGGTGTTCCAGATGCCCCCTCCGTAGGTCTCCACACCGACCTGCACCATGCCCACCTGCCCCCGCTTAGAGCGACGCTTGACCTGGGCGAGAGCAGAGGTGTCGCTGCCAGCGCTGCCGGTGGGGGAGCGGGCAGAGCGCGGCAGACGCTGCCAGTGCAGGGTGCTGCGAGGTGCTGTGTGGGACAGGGGGCACAGAGGTGGCAACAGAATCACAGAATGTTCGGGGTTGG
>NW_009713656.1:0-12049 GCF_000703405.1 Apaloderma vittatum | reverse complement strand
GAGGATCCTGCTGGGTGCGTGGTAGAAAAACCCTAAAATAGTACTCAGAGGACTAAGAGGATGCTGAAATGCCGATAAAACAGTGATAGTAATAATAAAGCAGCGATGAGTAATGATGAAATGCTCAAATGACAAAATAATAATAGACAGCGGTGTAACATAGTGTAGCATGATGTAGCATACTGTAATGGAGCATAATATACTATAACATAACATTGTTCTATAACAATATACCAAAACATTATACTGTACTATGCTACTCTGTATATACCAATATATACTATATATATATACCAATCCATACTATTCCATACAAATAAAATTAGAATAGAATAGAATAGAACTAGAACAGAATTAGAAATAGGAATGAGGAAAATAGGATAGGATAATTTACATGATCTTTAAGGCCCCTTCCCACCCAAACCTGTAGATGGTTCTATAATACAGTATCACAGAATCACAGAATGGTTTGGTTTGGAAAGGACCTTAAAGATCATCAAGTCTCAACCTCTGTGCCACAGGCAGGGACACCTCCCAGTAGACTTGGTTGCTCAAAGCCCCATCCAGCCTGGCCTTGAACACCTCCAGCAACGAGGCATCCACAGCTTTCCTGGGCAACCTGTGCCAGTGCCTCACCACCCTCATAGTAAATAACTTTTTTCTAATGTCTGATCTAAATCTACCCTGCTCTAGTTTAAAACCATTGCCCCTTGTTCTATATCAGCAACAGCAGCAACAATAATAATAAGATAATGGCAAAGATGGGAGTGAGAGCGGTGGGCTCCAGCTGCAGCAGGTTTGGTGAAGGGCAGGGCTTTCCCGGCTCAGCCCACTCACCATGTCCCTCCCTGGGAAGCTGAAGCACCCTGGCCCTGTCTGCAAATGTGCCTTTGGGGCTGGGGTCTGCTCCAGCGAGAATGTAATTGCATGGGAAGGAGTTGTTGATGGAGATGTCTGTGATGGGGACAAGGGGACGGGGGAAAGCAGGGATGGGGACGCAGCTCACTGCTGTGTCCCGGCTGGGATTTCTCCTGGGAAGGGTCTTGACTGGAAGGCTGGGAAGGATGGGTTTGGCCAGCCGGGACGAGATTTGGGCAGACATCTCTTTGCCTTGCGCCAGCAGAGGGTGCTCTTCAGCTGGCGGGAATCAGCGGGAAAAAGGAAAATAAGCGGAAAAAAAATAATGCTACAAAGGAAGAGCTGAGAATATAATCCCGACCTGGGGATGTACCTATTTTTTAAGGGAGCAAAGCAATTGCCTGCCCTGTTGAAAGCTCCCAGCTCACTCGGCCCTGGAGAATTCACCTTCGAGCTGAAAAAAACCCACTCGAATGGAACCAGGTTTGGCGGGTTCTGCGGCTCCCAGAGCTACAGGAGTGATGGGGGATATGGATGCTCTGCAGGGGGGTCAATACCCTATAGATCCCCAAATGCTCCTCCCTCCGAAAAACACCTGACAGGAGGGAAAACCCCTCTCTCCTCCCTGCTCATCAGCGAAAGGCCCTCGTGCAGCTGCTGTGACAGATGCCACGGGAGGGCGTTCATGTCCCAAATCCCAACGAGAGGCGACAAAAATGCTTCGGAAGCGTCAAAGTGAATTAGGATCCTGCCCCTCCTACCTCCCAGCGCTGGCAGTCGGCCCTCGAGGGGCTTCTCCCTCTGGTGCCAGCTCTGAAAACCCTCTTGGGTGTGGAGAGCAGGCTTATTTCAAAGGCTTTCCTAGAGACCCCTCGTTTCCAGGATGATTTTACGTAAAGCAGAAAGGTGAGCAGGTTGGGGACGCTGTCTCTCGGCTGGTGGCTTTACCCATCCAGTGTGGGATCAGGCTGGACCTCCTGGCCTGTCTGTGTCCCTTTCCCCCGGCACCGGGGGTTCAGCTCCAGCCCTGATTTACCTGTTGAGGTTCAGGAAACTGATGTTAGAGACATGAGAGCAGAGCAGTCAACTGGGGACCCTTTTTATGGGGCCAGCTAGTGTGTGATCTATGGCAGGGGGATGAGAGCCCGTCCTTCTGTGTGACACCCCCCTCCCAGATCTACGCTTGTTCTGAGATAGCCACTTGCTACCCTGCCACCTGCAGACCCAGGGTGAGCTTTGGGGCCATACAGGTGACGGCCAGCCCTGTCCACATCCTGGCTGTCCAGCCCATATCCTGCTGCCGAGGCTGAGTTTGAGGACCATCCATGTGCTTGCAGGACCTAGTGGCCCCTGGCTCTGTGTGGGATATGTCTCTGGGGCTGCTCCCCTCTTTTCCTTCTCCTCATGGAAAATCATGCCCATGTCAGGATGGGGCAACAGTCAAGTCTGAGGCTGCTCCAAGTAGCCTGGAGCTTTTTCTCCAGCAGGTCTTTGGGTGCAAGGAGCGGTTATCACTGCATCTCTGCTGCTGTTCCCTAACCTAGGGACAAACTCTATCCTTATCCACTCTTGTGTTCTCTGATTAATAGGTACCTTGTACTTCTAATGACGCAGGGCAACCGATCGGCCCAAATGCTGTCTCCTTTCCAGAGGGAAGAGGGAGGTGAGGGGTGGGAGGAGGAAGAAAGGTTCATACTGATTTGGGAGCCCTCACAGCACAGGGGCAAATCCGCGTACTAGGTTTGATGTGTCCAGCTCTGCTGGCTCAAGCTCTCCTCCATCCACAGGTCCAGCCTGAGTCAGAGGACCAGCAGCTTCTCTAAGCCACCACAGGAGGAAACTTCATCAGGATAAGGTTCCACCAGCTCCAGCAACCCAGAAACTGCTCTGTCTTAGAGGACGAACAGAAATTTTCTCCCCTAAGAGGCAGAAACCAGAGGCTGCTCCTGGGGTTTGAGGCATGGGAGATCCCAACTCTGTCCCAGGAGTGGAACTGCAGAGAGAAATACCGTGTTTGGGGGTTTCCTCAAGTTGCAACTCAGAACTTTATTTTAAGCTCTAGGGCACCAACGGATGATATTTTTGATGTCAAGAGACTGTCACCAGTGATGGGGACAATCAGCAAAAAGCAGACACCCAAGAGTTAACTGCTGTGGGGAGATGATTCCTGCTAACACATCTCATGGGAGAATAAACAAACAGCTAAAGGAAAGAAGTTAGAAATACAGGATGTGCTTTTAATGAAGAGGTTCCTTAAGTGCTGGAGCAGCTCCTCTCTTCCTTCCATCCCAGAGGAAGAGCCACAAGTGGCTCCTCTAGCCCGTTTCGTGTCTGGGTACAGGATTCCACGAAAGGCAATGCCACCACCCCAAATGCCAGCACCAGGCAGGTGTCTCAGCTTGAGGGAGGAGGTGTGTGGCTGCCTGGACCTTTCCCTGTGGGAAAGAGGAAGCATCCCCTGCTTTGGAAGTGGAGGTGGAGCCCAGCTGCCATGGCTGCTCTGCTGACTCCTTTTAAAATGGACAATAAAAGCAGTTGGCCATGGAGTGGTAAAAGCTTCCCTGGCTTATCACTGTCCCGTTTCCAGTAACAAAATCATCCGCAGGCTACCTGGAGAGTAATTGGAGGACTTAACTGAGGAAGATCACTAGGGGAAAGAAAAGACAGGGGAGCTGGAGTGCTTTAACTACTGTGAGCAGTTGGGGTGTTTGTGATGAAGGTCAATGGATTTGTTTATCAGGAGGAAATAAGGAAGAGGAGGTGGTGAAGAAGAAAGGAGCAGGTTGCCCCCATCCCTTTTTTGCAGAAGGTGGGGGGATCTGCGAGTGCAGCTCTGCTCCAGAGCAAAGAGCAGTGCAGAGCTGGAATACCTTGTTTGATGCTTGGCCCATGCTCAGTGCTCTCCTCCCTGCGTGCTGAGGGATTCCCAACACATTCAGCTGGGAAAACATCTGGTGAAGGAGCCTGTTCAGCTTTGATCTTCCAGCTGTGTTGTCCAGGAGCAGGCAGGATGCCTGGGCCTGGGATCAGGGTGTAGTCTGACTGCAGCACCCCCAGAAAGAAAACTGGGACTTCACCTGGGGTCGCCAGACTGTTGAATGGGCCAGGATGTCCAAGGGAGAAGTGTGTGTGCAGGGGCATCAGGTCAAGGTCTCAAGGATTTCTCCTGCTTGTGCAAGCTGCCCTGAAACGTCTCCTGCATCTTCATGACGTGTTTTGCCTCTGACACCACGAAGAGAAGGGCTGCATGGGGAAGGATAACCACCTGCCCTTTTCTGTCCCCTCAAGCCTCTTCGCTCCTTCTTCTCCAGCCTGACACTTGGGTGACTGTTTTTCCCAGGTCTCTCGTCTCCAGACTGCGCCTAAGACAAACTGTCAGCGATGGCCCCAGGGGTGGCAATCAGGCCTTCATAAATGTATCTTGGGAAGACCTTCCACTGGCAAGGGTCTGTTTCACCTCAATAATGTTAATATTAATCCACTTATCTGCCCCAGGTCTATAAAACACTCATCTCCAAAGGGGAAAATAATAATTTCCACTGCTGTTTATATCTGCATTTACTTATTGCGAGCCTTATCAGCAAACAGCCAGCCTTCAGAGCAAAAGTCATGCAATGAATTCAGGAAATGGGACCTCTGGTCCTACACCAGCATCAGCATTGCGTGTTCCCACTGGAACGCTGGGCCAAGTCCATGCTGCTGCTGAGTCTCTGGAGGTGCCAGCACACCTCTGAATCATCAGGTTAGATGCTGAGAAACCCAGATCTACATCTAGGGTGATCCCACCTTCCTCTGCAGTAGATGAATGCCAGCTTTAGGGAATCCCTTGTGGAAATGTGGTTCATAACTCTATTGCCTTCACCTATGGCCCTTGTATGTAGCAGAGATGTTATTTAGTTGATAGACTTCACGGGTCTTCCTAAAGCATCCTTCCACTTTTCCTCCAAGGCCTCTGATAGGCTGCAGCTCACACCATGGTTTGGACCTCTCAGTCCTCACCCTTGCTTTCCCTTTGATATTGGGATCATGACATTAAGCAGCGAAGACAAAGCTGGTGTGACACGGACGGAAGCTGCTCGGGCTGGTCCAGTGAATTCAGGTGGGTCTGAGGCTGCATCATCTCAGTGTTTCATCACAAACTGGTGACCAGGCAGGACCTGGACACACAGAGACCCAGAATTACTGCTTTTCATTCAGGCTTGTTTAGCAGGTCTGAACACCTCCCTGCTGTGTCTGGAATCTCCCTGAAGTCTTGGGCAATCAACTTTCCCATTTTCTTCTCCACATTTCTGTCTCTTCTTGGAAGGTTTTGTGCAATGCATGATGAGTGATTGGTATTCGGAGCTGAGAGGAGCTCTCATTGGTCAGGGGCTGGGGCAATGGCTGAGCCGATGTCACCCTTGGGAATAGATTCAAGAGCAGCGCATGCTGCACCGGATGGTTTTACTTGTTCCTGTATTGTTGCTTGCCAGGTAGTGGGTTGGCTTAAGATGGCTTTGCGTGCAAGTGGAAGAAAAAGAGACATCTGGCTCTGCTGGCATGGGTTCACTGGCAGCCAATGTAAACTCTTGGGTTTGAGTTGGAGAAAGTCCTGCTCTCCTTCTCTGCCCCGTTGTGAAAACACTCTTACTCCAGCCCAGAACATTAACAGCTTGACTTTCTCAGTAACAAGGTGAAGAAGTGTCCTTCCTTGTGGCCTTCAGAGCCAGCAGTGACTGTGGTGAATGAGGCTTTGGGCTTCAGTTCAGCCAAGATCCTAAACATGGATGGACACTGTAGGGTTACGGCATGGGCCAGCTGTCCTTCAGCTATCAAAGTGTGATTCTGAGAGAATATGAGTCTTTGTTACTCAGACACTCTGGTTTTGGGTACATTCCCTGTCCCTCTAGCAAAAAACAGTTCACACACCCCTGAATCTGTGCTCTGTGGTACTAAGACCAGATGTGATGGAACACCCAGCACGTGACGGAATATCCAACACTAGAAATGCTGCAAAACAAAAGAGACAAGAAATGCCACAAAGTGAACAAGACAAGGTGTGAGTTTCAGTGGTTTCAGTTTATTATATCGCCTCCTAAGTTTGTACCAGACCCAGCGTTGCTACAAGGACACTCAGGTCTTTGCCCCCCACCCCAGTGACGTCAGTTGATGCTCTTCATGGGGAAGCGCTGCTTGACCTGGAAGTGCTCACATCTCTTGTGCTTCAGGGACAGTCCATAAATGGGCGTCATGTCCACCTTCTTACCATCGCAGACACTGAACTCCAGCTGCTGGAGCAAGGTGGAGAGGAAAAGGAAGATCTGCCACCTGGCAATGTGTTCCCCAATGCACTTCCTTTTCCCCAGGCCGAAAATCACCACTTTCTCCCCATCCGCTTTATTCACTTGAGTCCCTTCGTCAGTGAGGAAACGCTCCGGGTTGAAGGTCAGTGGATCCTTCCACAGTTTCCTGCAAGGGAAAACATCAGATGCTGAGATGGTGTCTTCTTGCCGTGGGTGTAGGGGGCACACTGGAAGGTGGGAGCTGTCAGTAGGAATATCCCTCAATCTAGTAGATACTTCATCTGCTCACTCTTATCTCAAAGTGAGTTGACCCCACGTCTGTCAGGGAAGATAACTGTGCAGGAAAGGTCCTGTGTGTCACTGCAGGAGGCTTTCTGCCTCAGAAGGTACTTACTCGTCATGATTGACTTGCCACTGGTTGATAAACACGCAGCGGTCCTTTGGGATGTGGTAGCCATTCAGGACTGTGTCCCGGGTTGTGCTGAAGAGAGAAAAGACTCTGAGAATTTGGGAAGCAAAAAGGCTCTTCTGCATCCTCAGGGGACTGTTAGTTTGGTTCTATTGCTGCTGGCCTGGCTGTAACAAGAGGATTCAAGTCCACTTCGTCCCTCCACCCCCTTTTTAATCTTAGCACTTGCCTGTGCGGGATGGTGAAGGGAAGGAAGGAAGAGTGCCTGAACATCTCCAGTATAAAGGCTTCTGTGTAGGGCAGATTGCCTCGATCCGACAACCTCGGCCTCCTCTCCCGGCCGATGGTCTGGTCTGTGGGAGGCGAAGAAGAGAGTGTGGGTTGGGGTCAGCCCTCTCCAGAGACATTTTTGGCCCTAGTGGAAGCAGGTTCATGGACTCACCTAGTTCCTCCTGGATCTTCTTCTGGATATTGGGGTACGTCACGAGATACATGAGGCTCCAGGACAGGCCAGTGGTCACGGTGTCGAAACCTGGTCAAAGAGGAAAGCATGTAGATGAGGCCTGTACAACATGCAGGGCAATGTGCCTTGGCATGCTGCCTACCCATCACAGGGTAGTCTTGGATGGCCAAGAAGACAGAGCACACCCTGGGCACACAGTAGGACTTGGGTTGTTATCCTGTCGGAGAAAACTTTGCTAAAACATTCTGCTGTCATTCATCCCGATTTACCTTTGGGTTATGACAGGTTTGTATAACTTCCCTGGAAATGGGGGAGTTTCCACAGAGTAACTCAAAGATGAATCAGTCAGTAGACATCTCCCTCAACAGGGAAAAGACACCCTGGCTTGTGAAGCTTGACTGAGCTATAAACCATGACCTTTGTTTTCCCCAAAACATCTTTCCGAAGCTAATGTTCCATGCTGGTCTCCAGGGGGAAGTCCAGCAAGACCAGTGAGCAGGAGAACCCAAACTGGCTGCTTGATGTTGAGCAAAGATGGGTCAGCCAGAGTTATAACAGAAGGAGCCTGAGAAAATCTGCAGTAGCCAAGGGACTGGTGGGAAACAATACCTGCACCAAAGAGGTCATTCACAAGGTTGACGATCTTCTCCTTAGGGATCTGTGTGGCAGTATTTGCTCCCACGTTTTTCTCCAGGCACTGCTCAATGAGCGAGTCGGTGATATCTCGGATGTTGTTCTGAGAGGAAGAGAAGACAAGTCATGCCAGCAGAACCAGCAGAGGAATGGGCGTTACTAACTAACAACCTGATGCTAGGGGAGCCCAACGACATAAAAGCTCTGGAGAATATAATCTTTCAGCCCCTATGGTCCCAACTGCTTTTGCAACCTATGAAAACAAGGAGATGGTTCTCCAGGGAACCTGTGGCACAGATCAGATGTTCAACCAACAAACGGGCCCTATCAAACAGGACTGTGAAGGAGAAGGATGATTGCACATGGAGAGACTAGAAGTGACCGACACTACAGCTGGACTTCTTCCTAAACGCAGTGATATCTGCAAGAACATAAATTTCCATTGATGCTTGGTCACAAAATTAAAAATAATTTGCAAACAGAGAGGGGCAGAAAGCAGGGACATCTCTGGTGAAGGTGGAGGTCCTGCAAGCTCTTACCTTGTCATAGGTCTCATAGTGCTCTTTGACAATCTTCTGCAGGAAATGGAGGAATCGTTTGTTGAAAGCTATGAATAACTTCATGGCGCGGCTGGGAAGATACCGGAGCACTGGGATAAAGTCAGCAGGGTTGCCAGCAGCAGCCACGTCTGCAAATTCATGGCTGAGGTTCACTATATTGAGCAGCTCCTGGTCATTGTGGTCGTAACGCTTGCCAAAGCAGATGGCACAGATGACATTGGCCACAGAGACCACCAGGTACCGGTAAGGGTCAAAGCTCTTCTTCAGCTGCAGGAACTTGGTGACCAGGTAGTCAGCCTCCTTAGAGACATGCTCCTCCAGGAGGCAGGTGGAAGAGGAGGTGGGGCTGGGAGCAATGGAGAAGGTCTTCAGGGCGTTCTGGGCCAGCTTTCTGCGGGCTTTCCACACCTCTCCCGAGTCAGGGCTGAAGGTCAGGCTTTGCCCATCTGCAATGTATTGGAAGCTGTAGAGGTCAGGGCGCCCCATGAAGTCTTCTCCTTGCTTCACCAGGGCTTGCCTGATGGTGTCCAGCCCGCTCAGCACCACAACGGGCCGGGTGCCAATCCTGACCTCCATCACATCCCCATACTTCTGGCTCAGCCTGGTCAGGGCCAGGTGCGTGTCTTTCCTCAGCTCTAGCACGTTGCCAAGGATGGGGTAACCTCTGGGTCCTGGGGGGCTCTTCAGCCCCTTGGGGATGTGCTGCTGGAAGGATTGCATGAGCAGGAAGACCAGGCAGAAGACGGCAGCCACGAGGAGGACCTCTGAGGCTGAGACAACACCTTGGCTTCCCGCCAGCGACATCACAGCCTTCATCGCTTCTGCCAGGTAAGAACCCTAAATGAGTTAACCAGAAGAGCCAAGATTAGAATGAGGTTAAGCCCTGCAGATATTGCTGATGCTGAGAAAACGCACTGAGTGCCCTTAAATAGTTCAGAGTGATGGAACTGCCTGTGCAGCACTTTGGGGTTTTCAAGGGGCAAAAGGTGGAGAACTCTAAAGACTCCAAAGTGAGACCTCAGCTTCCTCCAGCCTGTAACGGCACCCCTTCACCTGCAGAAGACCACAGTACTGACTGGCCATGGCTCCTGCCAAGGCGAGGCAGTCTGTTTGCAATGAGGCACAGAAAAACGCAGCTCAGAAAAGCACAGGAAGGCAGGAGGAGAGGAACAGCAAGACCTCAATGAAGGTCCCCACCCTGGTCCATCAATTCTGTGAGGATTTAAAGGCAGGAGGCTGGATCTGCTGGTTGGCCACCAGTGCAGGGGGCTGCCATGCAGAAATATGTGGCTTGCTGGGTGGACAGGGAAGGGAGGCAAGAGCCTGGTGCATGAACTTCTGCTTCAGACCCAAATATGACCTCCCTGATCCTATATCCATGTTGAAAAACACACACACAGATGTTGTCTCCTACCTGCAGGTCCTTGCAATACACAGGGCTGGTACAGGCAGAGGGTCTCTGGCAGCTGCCTGCTCTGGGGACAGAGGGGATCCTCTTCTGCCCCCTGGACCTTCTTCTCCCACTGTCTTGATGGCCACGGCTTTATACACGCTCTCCTCGTTGCATGGCCACGTGCCGATCTCAGGGGTTCATGGCACGAAAGGCCTGGTTAATAGCTACCCATTAACAAATGGGGCTGAGCCTGGCTGGAGCCAACCAGAGAAGCCAGGGAAGATATTTTCTCAGTTCCAACAGGCTCTGGGAGATGAATGGTAACTTCTCCTCCTGCCCAGGGCACGTGTCTCTCCTAGAGCCCAGGACGAGGATATGGAAGGGGGGCCCTAAGCCCTGCCCTTGGGGAGGACAGAGGACGAGTTCTCGGCATCGCTCCCCATGGGATGTGGGTGCCAGCATTTCCCCCAGAGAATTTTCCTGGGCTGAGCAGACTGTACCTAGAACCCAGAGGGGGCTGTCACCTCCACAGCCACTCTGGAGGTGCTGGGAACCGCAGCAGAGAGGGAATGTGTTTGCAACAAAGCATCCACAACCGCAGCCCTCCCCATCCCCAGGGAATCGTCCCTCAGGCTCCCATGCCCTGGGATTCATGGTGGCAGGACCTTTTGGCCCAGGGGCAGAGCCAGGCTCAGGTTAACGATTGCCCAGGCTTGCGTGAGAAGGCAGCTGGCTCGTTTCCCCTGGCTCCTCCGTGGCAAACAGGCAGTGAGGGAAAGGAGTGGCGGGGCAGAGGGGAGGAGATAGGAGAGGTGAAAGGGCCAACACAGGGCAAGGCTGGGGCAGTTCGTCCTTCCAAAAACATGGTGTGCCAGATGGCAGGAGACGTTGGAGTGACTGGGGCTGGGGCTCAAGCTGGGACAAAATTGAGCATTGGTGGAAGTGCAGCTGAGATGAGCCAGAGCTGTGAGGTTTGGCCCTAAAATTCATCCAATGTTTGAAAACATACAGTGGGAATTTAGCCCAGGCAAAATCTTAGTTAATGTTTATTAAAGGCTTTCAACATCTGGTCTAATCAGGCTCGTTAATAGCAATGACGCCGTTCATTAACATTTGGCAAGAACAGTTACAAAACTCCGGCTGCTAATATTCATTCTGATAATTGCCAGGCACCTCACAGATCTACCAGCCCCAACTTCACCAGGCAATGCCTCCCAGCAAGGAAGAGGCTTGGGAGCGCTGTTGGGGAGGCAGGCTGGGATTTCACAGGAGCAGGGCGTGTCTCACAGGCTGAATACCACCAGTGTCTCCCATCCTCATGGATCTATCCAGGACATTTGCATGGGTGGGAGGCAGGTGAGGGTGCAGACTGACCACCAGTGGCAGCATTTCAGACGTTGTACTGGTGGGGAACCCACACCAACTTCTCTTGATCCATCATATCCCAAAGCACTGGAGAAGCTATGGAGGGTGATGGGGCTACATCAGGAAGCCCAGAGGGTTCTTGATCTCTCTTCCACCCCTTCCACCCCCTTCCTTGCCACCCCCTCCCCACTTCAGCCTCCTCCTTGCTCTCTGCCAAGCCCTGCAAGGGCAGGGTGCCTCCCGATGAGAACAGCGTTAAGAACTGCTGCCTTGCGTGCCAGGCAGCCTCATGCCCCAAATACATCTTCACCCAGCGCCCAGGCTCCCACCACAGCCGCCGCCCCTAGCTGAGCCTTCGGCTCCCTGAAGCTGACTCGGGGGGAGGCAGAGGGGGGCGACTGGAAAGCTAGCATCTACAATTGTGCCACCATATGTGTGCAAGGATGAGCAAGAGGATGGCAGTGCCTGCATGTGTGGCAGAGTGTGAACGCATGCAAAAAACATACATGCTGGAGTGTGAATGTGCTGCGGGTTTGCAGGCAAGCGAGCTCCTTATGCATGTGTAAGGAACATACAGCAGGTTGGTGCGCTGCGGGAGTGTCCAAATGTGTGTCAGCCCTGTGTGTGCCATGTGTACACACAGCCTGTATGTACAGCAACACATCTGTACAGGTGTGCGTACAGAGTGGGGTGAGTACACGCACGCCAGCTCCACGCATGTGAGCGTGATGCCACTCAGGGGGTGTGGATTTGCCAGGAACTGTCGATGTGGGTTCCCCTGTGTGTTTTACAAGGTGCCGCGGTGCATGTGGAGACATATGGACGTGTCCTGCATGTATCCCTGAGCAGCCCCTCTCCCAAGTCGCAGGGAAAGACAGAGCAGAGGGCTTTTGCACAGTGTGTCGCCTGGGGAGGGACAGCCCTACCTGGGACAGTCAGAGCCACCTGGGGCACCGTCAGTGTCCCCTGCACCCTAAAAGGGACATTTGCAGTGGCACGACCGAGACACCCCAACTTTGTGCGGTGAGAAACTGCCCTTTGCCCTACTCCTTGGGGCTGGAGAGGGCTAAGACGTCTGTGTCCTAT
>NW_009713655.1:6991-7323 GCF_000703405.1 Apaloderma vittatum | reverse complement strand
CACACACAGACCCCACTGCCCCCAGCCTGCGTGCTCCGTCCAAACAGGTAGGGCATGGGGCTCCCTCGTGCCACTGAGCTCCCAGCAGAGCTGGTCCAGTGCTCTGGAATGGGTGAGGGATGCTGCACGGTGCGAAGGCATCACCCACCTGGCTCCAAGGCCTGACGGTTCATCTCCGCCGCCCAGTCATGCAGCGCCAGCTCCAAGGCATCCTGGGGGCTGTAGGTCCCCTCCCAAGGGCCTGGGCTGTCCCCAATGGTTCCCGCAGGCTCCATCCCTAGGAACTGGAGCCCATCAGCTTGGGCAGACCCCCCACTAGGCTCACACGGACA
>NW_009713655.1:6187-6955 GCF_000703405.1 Apaloderma vittatum | reverse complement strand
CCCAGGAGGGGGCTAGGATGGATCCCCCACCCTGGGATGTCGGGTGGTGCCCAGCCGGGTGAGATGCCTCACCCAGGTGGCCATGCAGGAAACCCGGCAGGACAGGACCATGGAGAAGACGGCCCCTGGCCGGGCTGCAGGAGCTCTTTGCCCCACGTACAGAGCTGCCCGCAGTGCTGGGACAGGTACCTGTGTGGTCAGGGCGTGCACAGCTCCCCAGCTCACTCCGAAACCAGCTGCCCAGCGTGTGTATGGGGATGAAGTTGGCCTGGAACTCGCAGTTGGGGTTGAGGAGCAGTCCATGGAGCCTGACCATGAGGCCGGGGGCACGTCCCGTGTAGGGGCCCAGGAAGACACGTCTGCAGTCATAGTCGTTGGCGTACAGGTTGTCCCAGATGATGGGTCGGCGCTGCAGGACACCTTCCACCTCCTCCAGCAGTGTGGCCGAGAGCTCCTGTGACACCACCTTTGGGCCTGGAGCACAGTGGCAGGGACGTGCATGGAGTGCGTGGGCAGTGCCCTCCATCACGCACGCGCAGCAGGATATGCACACGTCTGGGCGCTGAGCGTGGAGATGAGGGTCGCATCACACCAGCCCACCCTCCCTGAACAGAAGGAGATCAGACCCACAGCCCGGCCACAAGCCTGCCTGGCCAGGGCTGCCGACTCAGGCAGAAAGGCACCTCGGCAGGGCCACTTGCTGGCACCTCTCCCGGGACAGAGCCCGTGCCTGCAGGGGTTGCAGACGCAGGGTCTCTCCGCAGAGCC
>NW_009713655.1:5542-5891 GCF_000703405.1 Apaloderma vittatum | reverse complement strand
GCGGCTGCGGAGACTGCTGGGGCCACCGGCAACCAGCAGACACAGAGGCTGGGTGCAGCCAGACCAAAGGCACCGCACTCTGCCACAGGGTGTCACAGTGGCTGAGCACCAGGCTGCTGGGGGCGGCGGTGGGGGCCGCACGGCGACAGGCTTTACCTGTAGGGCAGAAGAGGAAGACAGAGGGTTGGCCCAGCTCCTGGTACACCTCGTTGGCCACAGAGGCCTGAGCCTTCGCCAGCGAGGAGAAGACGTCTCTGTCAGCTTGGCACATGCAGGGGTCAATGTCGTCGAAGAGCAGAGCGAAGGAGTGGCACCCCATGGCTGCCACCCGTGGGGCAGCGCAGGGGCG
>NW_009713655.1:0-5128 GCF_000703405.1 Apaloderma vittatum | reverse complement strand
GAGTGCTGGGAGACAGGGCATGGAGGGAGACAAGGGATAGAGGGAGAAGGAACCACGGGGGCCTGAAAGGAAGGAGCTGAGGGCACCGGGACACATGAGAGGGGACACAGTTTCCCATCCCTTGGGACACAGAGGACTCTCTGCAAGGGTCTGTGGGCCCCGGCATATTCGAGCATATTGCCAGAGACCCACGTGGGGAGCTTCCCATGCTGGGTGGGCTCCCAGGCGGTTCCACGTGGTGGGCAGGGTCCATGGAGGCTCCCTGCACCAGGCAGGGCCTGGGGGTCTGGGCAGGACCCGCAGCGGGTGGGTTCCTGGCAGGAAGGCGGGTTACAGCCAGCCTCACGCTGGCTGAGCTGCAGACCACCCTTCACTCTCGAGCACCTGGGACGCCCGCAGCCCACCCGTGCTGGGGCCCAGCAGAGCCGCTACCTGCCTCGTGCTCTGTGTAGGGCTCTCGCCAGAGCAGCCGATGCTTCAGCTCATCCTTGGGCGCGTACATGTAGCAGTTCAGGCCACCACGTCTCAGCCTGTGCAGCAATGACAAGGGGTCACCCGAGGCTCCAGGTGGGCTCTTTGCAAAGAGGGATCTGGGCAGGCATCAGCCCGTGATACCAAGAACTCCCCGGAGCCGCACCGTGTCCTACGCGCTGCCAGCCTCTGATCACACAGGGTCCCCAGACTGCAGAGCCACAGCTTTTTCCCTGCACACTGAGCCCTGCCCTGCCCACTTGCCATGGCCACATCGAGACATAAATTTCACCCAGTGCTCTCAGTGCAGAGCCCAACAATTTGTGTTGTTTGGAGACCTGCAGAAAGATGGTGCATCTGGATGAGAAAGTCCTGGAGACCAGCAGGACGTTGCCTCCTGGGAGATGCATTGGCTTAACACCCTTGCTGTGGAAAAAGCAGGTGGGAGGGACCAGTTTAGCCTAAACAGCCTGTTTTAACCATTTGACAAAGTCTTGTGCTGATGAGAAGTTCAATGTCTTGAGCAAAGAAGGAGGGGCCAGCAGCCGCTGGTGGAAGAAGGTGATCTTGGGCGAGACTGAGAACAAAATGGGCAAGGAGAGAAAGGAAGGGGCTGGGGCGACAGAGGGAGCAGCTCAGCCGTCTCCTGCTCCACACAGACCCCGAGGTGCAGGCACCCCAGCCCTGGAGTCCAGCTGTGGGGCTCCATCCATCCAAACCACGCTGCAGCCTTGCAGCACCTCTTCCAGGGCTTGTAGTGAGACCTGTGGGAGCACGTAGCATCTTGTATAAGCATGTTTGGGCTAGATTTCTTTTCACTTTCTTTTCAGCTATGCTTCTAATTGTATAATCAAGAACCAAACTCATTTGTAGCCCAAACATACAGGCTGGAAGGCTGCCTGCCTTGACGAGTGACTCTGGATGAAGCACGTACGTACGAGCTCATTGTCCCGCCGGATGCGAGGGGCCTCTGTGGAGCAGGACCCTGGAGACTCGGCACCTCACCACTCCCCCACACTCAGTGTCCAGGAGTGGGGTACGGCTGCCAGGCGGAGGCTGGGCTGGAGGTCTCAGTCCAGGGCACCTCTCTGGGAACCACATACATCAGGGAGCCCTCACCACTGCAGCCCCTTCACATCACACCCTTGAGAAGTTCACACCTTGACTGGAGGTTGGCCTCATCCCCTGCAGCCCCTACACGCCTGCTGCCCCATCCCCAGGTCATGCCTCCATCAGCTGAACAGGTCAAGACCTTCAAATCACTCCGCAACAGTTTTTGCAGCTGCTGGGTGTCAGTGGGGTCACATTTCACTCCTGTATCTCCCCATCTCCTCTCCAGTGAGGCACCAGCACAGGACATGGGGCTGCAGCCTCCTCAGCCCTCCCGGCTGTCCCTGCCTGCCCTGGTCTCCCTCTCCCTGCGCCATGGCCAGGCATGTCCCCCCACCCGCCTGGCTCCTGCACAAACACCTTTTCTTTGGCTGTCGGGTGATGTTCCAGAGAAAGGGGCCTGGAGCAGGCTGTGTTTGCCGCCGGGTGATGTGCGTGCCACACACCCCTGTGCTTTGAGACAGACCTCCGGCACAGCAGCTGTCACGCACACCCTGCCAGCGAGCCTTGCAGAGCACCTCCACAGGGCCTGCACCCCTCTGCTGCACCCAGTTCAGGTGGGGTCCTGCTCTGCCACCGTAACCGGAATGAGGATTCATCCAGGTGCAGCATCTGGCATCAGCAGTGACTCTGCTTTATCCCAGAACCAGAGAATATTTTGGCATGGAAGAGACCTTTAAAGGTCACTTAATCCAATCCCCGTGCAGTGAGGAGGGACATCTTTCCTTACATGAGGTTGCTCAGAGGCCCATCCCACCTGACCTTTAATGTTTCCAGGGATGGGGCTTCTGTAACCTCTCTGGGCAACTTGTGCCAGAGTTTCATCATCCTCATTGTAACACATTTCTTTCTTATATCTAGTCTAAATATACCTTTTTTTTTTAGCTTAAAACCATTGCCCCTTGTCCTGTTGCAACAGTACAGACCCTGGGAGACACCTCTCACGACTGGTTTCCACTCACACGTGGAGCCGTTTACTGCAATATTTTGGACACGAGCAGGAACACGCGGCACTTCCATACGCACCCACTGCAGTTCTCGCAGGCTGAACCCCGCACCAGCTTCCTCATCCCTCAGCCAAGCACAACCAGAAGCCCGTGGGCTGGAGGTGCAGGCCACCCTCCTGCCAGCGTAACGCCAGCGTGGGGTGCAGGCAGGAGGACCTTGACTCCAGTACACCCTCCAGACAGCTTGGGCAGCGCTCGGCTCCGCACAAATCCTGCACAGGGAGAGCGCGAGGCACAGGAATCTACTCCCGCGCACCCAAACCCAGCACTCTAGTATCTAACAGGTCACACTAATGCTGATCCACAGGTATTAAAAGGCTTGTCAGGGAAACGCTTGGGAAACGCAAGATTTTTGTCAAGCCCTGGAGGTGGAAAGCCCCAGAATGACGGAAAACATGAGTGCCAAAGCTCTGGGTGTGCAGTGGAGCCGGGCGAGCACGAAGCCGTGGCAGGACACTGAGCCCACAGTTTGCAGGTGGCAAGTGAGGGAGCAGAGAGAGCACTCAGAGAGTGATTTGAAATGGGTCTCAGCGAGCAGGACACAGCCAAGCGTGAAGTCCTACCTAGGTAAAAGACTACAGCAGATACGGTGTCTGAAGTAACAACACAAGGAGCAATTAGTTGAACATGAGCAATGCCTCTGGCCACTCAGCATGACAGAGCCCCAGGTGACTCACTGCAGAGCATCAGGTGGGATTAGGGAGGCTTGGGGACCTCAGTGCTGGCTGCAGGCGCTGCCAAGCAGTGGCCACAGCATGGGCAGGATGCTGATAAACTAGAGCGAGTCCATCAAGGAGCCACACGTAGACACGGGTGGAAAATCCGAGAGAAACTGAGTCTTGGATCCCAGTCTGCTCATACCCCTGGGGGAAAGCCCAGCCCAGCCACTGGGAGAAGAGCCACAGCAGGCAGGGACATGGTGGGGGCCAGGTGACTCGTGGGGGCCAGGTGACTCATGGGGGCGTGCACTTGGGTGAGATGGGTGAGGAAAGGTCTCCAGCTCCAGATGCTCCACTGCAGTCAGAGCTGAAGGGAGGCAGGTCTGAGAGAGATCAGAGCCTGACAGCTTCAGGAGGTCAGACTGCACTATCAGAAGGCCCTTTCTGGCCTCAGAAAGCACAAATTCTTTCCAGAATCCCCCCAGCAATCCAAGACTCACTGGAAATTATCGGAGCAGGGTAGACACTCCCCTGGACAGCTCTTCTGGTGCTCCTGTATGAAAGCTATCTGATATATTAATTTATTTTTATTTATCCTCCTTAGTAGATGATACTTTACATTTTCTCACAATGAACACTGGGAAGCACTTCATGCACCACATGAAGCAAATACCTCATCTTGTTTCTTTCCAGAGAAGAAAAACAGTGACGGACATACATCCACACGTGCAAACACGAACACCCAGCCCAGTGCCAGACAAGGCCATCGTTAGCCCTTCTCATCCCCAACATACTTCAACACATCACGTCTTGTTTTCCTTCCTGCATGTTTCCCCCAAATTTTCTAGGCTACATTTTTCTGTATCTGCATCTCTGGTCCACCCTTGCACTTGTGACTGCCCATCCTGTCACCAGCGCACTCCCTCAGTGTGACTGGCACATCTCCCACGAATAGCACGGCTGCCAGCGCCATCACTGCCGCCATCACCACCGCAGTCACCAGCACGGCCTGATGGCTCTGGCCCAGCGTCCACGCTGTCACCACCGCACTGCCCACGCTGTTACCAGCACCCTGCCCACGCCACCATCAGCACCCTGCCCACGCTGTCACCAGCACACCTGTCACACTATCCCGCTGTGCTGCCCATGCTCTCACAGGGGCAGAGCCCGCAGGGAGCCATGTGCCACCCGGGCTGTGACCACCGCGCTGCCTGTCCCGGATGCCCCACGCAAGGTCCTGCAGGGCCCTGGTCGGTCGGTGACAGGTGATGCCACGATCCTGCCCACGTCCTTCCGTCACAGGGACTCATGGTGACACACAACCACACGTGGGGACTCACAGGGACACAAGGGCCCCCTCCACACCAGGCAGGGATGGCAGCCTTGGGATGACGTGGTTGCCTGTGCCCACGGTGGAGGGGTGTGGGTTTGTGGTGCCCTCTGTTTCCACAACCAGCCCAGCTCCAGCGAGGCCAGGCTGGCTGAGAGCCCCAGCTGGTGCCCTCGGTGAGGGTGAACAGGGCTGTGGGGACAGTGGCCCCAGGCGGGTGCATCACGACCTGTCCTGCAGCCCTGCACTCATGGGGGCTCCGCTTGGGGGGGCAACGAGTGCTTGTGTGGCCGGGTCAGCACCTGAGGTGGGCTTCAGCCCGCAGAGCCCCCCACGTTCTCTCTCGCATGGATCTGGCTGCCATTTCCATTCCCAGCCCCCCCACTGCCCCCCAGACTCTGCCCCGCTGCAGCTCTACCGCCATGCCACGGCAGCAGATGGTGATAGAACCAAAGGGAATGGCTTCAAACTGCAACAGGAGAGGACCTTAGGAAAAATATTTTGCCAGCAAGAGCGGTGTGAGCTTGGCACAGGCTGTCCAGGGAGGTGGT
>NW_009713654.1:3020-3450 GCF_000703405.1 Apaloderma vittatum | reverse complement strand
AGTGAGCATCTGCCGTGCGCTCTGCCAGCAGCAGCCGAGTGCGGGATCATGACATGAAAAGTGAGCTGGTAGCTCTCCTGGCACAAGCGGGGAGTCCTCCTGCATCTGGGCCAGCGGAGCCTCAGGGCAGAACCCGCGGGGTCGTTTCTGGGGAGATCTGACCCTGCGGAGCAGAGGCACCGAGCACTGGGGCACGGAGGAGCGGGTTGGCAGAGGCTGGGCACAAGCGACGCGCACACCGATGTGCAAAGCACCGCAGACACGCGCTGCCCAGCCGCAAACGCACCCGCACGTGACAGACCACGAAGCCTGTGCCACAAGATGTTCATTTGAACACCCACATTTCCAAGCATGTAAGAACAGCAGGGACAGGAGGCAGCCTCAGAGGCGCTGGCATCTCTGGGCTCTGAGCTGCTGGGGCGGGGAGGGA
>NW_009713654.1:2021-3010 GCF_000703405.1 Apaloderma vittatum | reverse complement strand
TCGTGCGCAGCGGCTCCTGCTGCTCGCCCAGATGTTGCTCTGAACTCCCCTTTTTCTGCCTCTGCAGGGAGCCATCAGCTCTGCTCACCCATCTAAGAGGGGAATGTCTTTAATGGAATCGGTTTGCAATTTCAATAGATTAGCGTTTAGGTTCTTCTCCCACCCCCTCCCACATTTGAAAGAAAAAGTCTATTTTAAAGCCCCCAGAATGGCATTTTAATGGGGCTTCTCTGTATTTCTGTGCTTTAATAAAGGCCCTAATAGAGGGATGAGAGCCCAAACCAAGGCACAGTGTATTTTCGGTGCAGCAGGTAGTGATTTGCTGCATTAATTGCTCTTTAGTGTCGTTTTGGAAGCTGAACTCTTGAAAGGCCCGTGTAGAAAAGACCCTTTTTTGTGTAGTGCTTGGCCAGTGGCTCCTGAGCGTGCAGAGATCCGGCGCTGCCGGGGGGGACCCCGGGGGGACCGAGCTCAATGCGGGGCCACAGCACCACATGTGTCGAGCTCCGGGCCCTGGGCTTTTCCTTCGTTTTCATGATGCTCCCCCCTTATAGCAGAAATCAACTTTTTCATGAACTTTGGGGTTGTGTTAGTTTGGAAATTCTCGACTCCTGTCAGAGCCACCATCGTTTGGGGCCCCCAGGGAGGGGTCCCCACCCACTGCGGGTTGGGCGGTGCCGACCCCTGCCAGCCTGGTGAGCTCGGGGGGTTCTGCAGTCCCAGAGTCTTGTCTGCAGCCAAAACCCGTGGGTGTGTTTGGGAATGGGAACGTAAATTGCTGGTGCTGACTGTGTGACAAGACTGGAAGAAATAATGCCTTGAAATAGCCTAGGAGGAAAGAAAAAATATATATATTCGGGGTTTAATTTGCATTAGTGACAGGAGGCCTGAATCATGGGGTGCGCGGGGCTGGTACTGGGCTCCAGAGGATGCGCGGGGGGACCAGTGCTGGGACCGACTCTCTCGGGGCATCGCGACGATTCTTCCCG
>NW_009713654.1:0-1931 GCF_000703405.1 Apaloderma vittatum | reverse complement strand
AGAGCGTCAAGCACCTTCCCCATCCTCAGCGTGGGGCTGCTTTTCTTCGGGGGCCTGTGCGTGGCAGCCAGCGAGTTCTACAAGAGCAAACACAACGTCATCCTCAGCGCCGGCATCTTCTTCGTCTCTGCAGGTAGGAGCTGCCCGGCGGGGTTGGGTGTGGGAGGACACGGAGGGGGCCACAGCCAGGTTGTGGGTCCTCCTGGGAGGGGGGATTCTGGGGTTTGTCACTTTTCCTGTCCTGGTGGAAAAATGCTCACGGCAGGGAAAATCCCAGCAGAGGTTTCTGGTGAGCGGTCACGGGGCTTTCAGCACTTCCAGCATCCACCTTGCTCTGCCCCCGAGCTGGCTCCGTGCGAGCACTGCAGACCAGGAGGGGCTCCTGGAGCACATTTTGGGGGGCTCTGCCCCCGTCACAGCCAAACAATGGGGTGGGTGCTGAACTGGAAGCAGCCGGGCCCAGGCAGCAGCAGAGGGGCTGCTGCAGTCCTGCCAGGAAAACCGCTCTCTCTGGAAAAGGCCGTTCCCTCTGGATTACTCATTTCTCTGTGCACCGTTCCCCTGATTATCCTGTGACAATGTCTTTGTCTCAAGGAACTGCTTTATTCTGTGTTCTTCTCCCCACAAAGAGACAAATGAATCCCCCTCCTTCAGCTCGCAGGAGCTGCTGATGCAGATGAGAAAACAACAGAAAGCACGTAACCGATTCATTAAGTAAATCCAGGAATACATCAGCTGCTCCCCAGCCCTGCCCAGATCCCAAACGAAGCCTCTGGGTCCCACCAGAAATGAAAAGAGACGGAGCCATTCCCACTTCCCTGCACTCCCAGGGCCACGGCGAGCCGGGGATCATGCCGGAGGGATCCCCTCTGTGCCCCGTGGGTCAGCTCTGTCCCTTGCTCAGCGAGCAGCTCTGCAAAGTTCAACCAGCTCTTAAATTGTCCCTTTACTAAACAAAATAGTGGTTGTTCCTCCTGCCCCTCCACAATATGCAAATGTACCTGTGCACTGCGTGTGTGTGACTGTAGATCCATGGCTGGGACGGCAGCAGAGCTCTGTGAGGGGGTTTGGCCCCGGTGTGCTGGCACGGGGATGCGGCCGTGACTGCCGGCACCCTCCCCACCTCCCGGGCACCCTGCGGGTGGGCAGGAGATGGGCTGGGGTCCTCTAGCCGTCGGGAGGGGATGGGGGTGCTGCCATCCCCGTCCTGTCCCTGTGCTGCGGCTCGAGCGAGCGCTTCTCCCTCTCGCCCTCCCCTGAAGGTCTCAGCAACATCATCGGGATCATAGTCTACATCTCGGCCAACGCGGGGGACCCGGGGCAGAGCGACTCCAAGAAGAGCTACTCCTACGGCTGGTCCTTCTACTTCGGAGCCCTGTCCTTCATCATCGCCGAGATGGTGGGGGTGATCGCCGTGCACATGTACATCGAGAAGCACCGCCAGATCCGCGCCAAGTCCCACTCGGAGCTGCTGAAGAAGACGGCCTTCACCCGCCTGCCCCCCTACAGGTACCGCGCCGGCGGTCCAGCTCCCGCTCCACGGAGCCCCGGTCCCGGGACATGTCGCCCGTCAGCAAGGGCTTCAGCACCATCCCCTCCACCGACATCTCCATGTTCACCCTCTCCAGGGATCCCTCCAAGGTCACCATAGGGACGCTGCTCAACTCGGAGCGGGACCACGGTTTTTTACAGGTCCACAACTCCATCCCCAAAGAGTTCAAGGAGTCTTTGCACAACAACCCGGCCAACAGACGAACCACGCCGGTCTGAGGCGGGCAGGGGCGTTCTGTCAGGCTGCATGACATCATCCTCGTGACGGTGTAACCCGTGAAACCCCGTTTTAAAGGACTAAACCCAGACGGCTCCCCGTGCCCTGCCTCGCTTACCTGTGGGGCTGGTTTTTCGCTCCCGAAATGCCACTGGCCGGGCCG
>NW_009713653.1:0-676 GCF_000703405.1 Apaloderma vittatum | reverse complement strand
ATTTTAAAACAACCCTAGTGAAAATGCCAAGCTAATTTCCTGGATGACCCTTTCCTCGGTTGGCTTGTCTGTTGTGCTGCCAGTGAAGATGTCTGTGAGTGCCATTTACAAACACAGCTGTTAGGATTTCAGACGCGTGTCTGCCGGAGCAGTGTTAAACTGACTCCTGCCTCTGATGTGGCCTGTCTGACTAACCGAGTACGGTAAAGTGTTTGAGGGTAGTTACATATGCAATCACTTCCTAGATATGGGAAGTTCTAGAGTAAACCTTTAATTGTGTGTTACTGCCTTTTGACAGGTAGATTAGGACATCTAATTGTAATGATATATTCATTGATATAAAGTTCATGGAGCCTGAACAGATTAAGATTATTTTTGAATTTTTTTCATCCCCTGAAGGCTCTTAGCATTTGCAGTCAGCAGCCACACTGTAATTGTGACTCTGTTTAATTATGTGCAATTAATTGGGTCACAGCTCTGCACGTTAGAAATAATGTTCATAAAGAAAATCTAGTTAAGATACAGAGTGCATTGTAGCATTATTATTGTGTTTATTTCTGTTTCTGGCAGGACTGGGAGTACTCACTACTTAAGAGTTAGTGGATGGGTTTTTCGTTGATGTTCGTAATGTCAAAAGATGACACTCAATTACATCAACCTCAGTTTGCCAAGGCAA
>NW_009713652.1:4702-4918 GCF_000703405.1 Apaloderma vittatum | reverse complement strand
CCCCTGTTGCCCCGCATCACAGGTGTTTTGTCCTGCTGTTGGCTGCCTTACTCCTGTTGCGTTTTGGGTGAGTCATGCAATTAATCCCAGTTAATTGCCTTCTCTATATTGCCTTATGCCCTGTGTTTAAAATCCTTTGTGTCCTTTGAGCTGAAAAATAACGCGCTTGAAACAGGGACTTGTTTCACCAGCAGGATTTTTATTTTTCTGCCCATT
>NW_009713652.1:4387-4599 GCF_000703405.1 Apaloderma vittatum | reverse complement strand
GGGCAGCACTGTCCCCGAGGCTGGGGAGAGGTGGATGTTGCAGGTCTGTTGCTACCCCTTGCCTTGATGCGGCAGTGGCTTGGCTCTGGTTCTGCCCGCAGTGGCCCCCGCTCCGTCGGGATGGAATATTTGCAGGATGAGAGCCTGGGATTTGCAGGACTGTGTTCGGAGCAAACGGGGCTGCTGCAACCGCACTGGTGTCACCTGTCCCT
>NW_009713652.1:2936-4239 GCF_000703405.1 Apaloderma vittatum | reverse complement strand
CAGCCCACTCCCTGGACGTGGACCCTCTCCCACAGGTGATGCTGCTCCGTGTCGGCCTCACTCGGGTGCTGCTGGTCCCCACTGTTCCTCAGCTGCAGCTCTGAAATGCCGTCCCTGCCCACGGTGTTTCATTTCACCGTGTTTCTCCCCGGCCGTAGCCGCGTGTCTCCAATGCCGGCGCTGCTGGGGAGCCTCGTGCCGTGGGGCGAGAGGGGATGCCTGTGGACGGCGCGCGAAGGGTGACAGCCCCCGACAGGGTCTCTGGGCTGTGCTGTGTGCCAGCCGGCGAGTAGCTGCCGCGGAGCCCACCGTCCCGCCGAGCCCTTCTCCAGAGCAGGGCGACCTGCTGGGTGCGCCCTGCCCTTGCGACAAAGGTCCATCTCCCTTCTGCTCCTCATGCCAGGATGCTCCCGGCTCCGAATGTGAGCCCGTGCACCTTCCCTGCGCTGGCGGTGGGAGCTGGGGCTGCTCGGATCTGTCCTGCTGTGCAGAAGGTTCCCTGAGGAATATTTTTCTCCTCCCTAAAGACTGCAGCACTGGGCCCAGAGTGTGTAAACACTGCAAAGTATCATCTGATAGCAGCCAACACTCCAGGGCCTTTATCTGCTGGGGAATGATTGTGTTGCCAGTATATTAAATAACTCCCTATGCAATGTATGCCCAGGTTATTGCAGTATTCATTTTATAATAAGAGCACTGGGATGCACTGTATTAATCATTCTGTCTAACAACCTGCACTCCACAGTTTTGGTTTGATTTGATGCAATCCTGTCTTTCTACAAAATATATGGCTGAGTGGGTCGGATAATGTATGGCTTAATTTAGAGTTGTATGGGTTTGAATTACCATTTTCATAATGTGCTGCGCATTAATGTGTTGCATCATTTATACAGAAAAATGTGCGAGGTTTCAAACCTCTCCAGGAGGCAAAAGTCACCTCAAGGGAACGCTGAGCGGCAAAAAAAGGCTCTTTCAAACCGAGCTTGTGGGGGGCAACAGGGTGGGCGTCGGGCACGGGTGCGGCAGGTTTGAGACTGTACCAGCGGCCCCGTGCACGATGGCAATGCCAGGGACCTCCAGCGCTCGACTCGCTGGTGACCCCAATGCTGGCGCTCGCGCCCACCGTGGGTCACCCCACGCTATGAGGAAAAAAGCTCTGATTATCCAAATACAGTCATTAAAGGGGAAATGTGTTTTTAGGACTGTCAGGGTGATTAATGAGGGCTAGCAATCCTTGCAAATGCACTTGTTTAGTCTAACTGGCAGCCTCTATTTTCCTATTGATTTATGGCGGCCGTCGCCG
>NW_009713652.1:2332-2893 GCF_000703405.1 Apaloderma vittatum | reverse complement strand
CGCGAGCGGCTGAGCGGCACGGCTCGGCTCGGCACGCTTTGCTGCGCCGGGCGGCCGAGGCAGCTGAACAAAGGCAACATTATACCTTGTGCCGGGGAAGGAACGACTTGGACGCACATGCAGAACAGCTCCGCCGGGCTGCGTGCCTTATAAATATCCCCGTTTGTAAAGCCCGAAGCCCATCTGACCGCAAATGATCTGTCCACCTAATAAATATGTGAATGAAAGAGCGAGGCCGTATGGTTTTTTTGTTGTTTTCCTTCCTTTCCTGCACGCAAATCCCTGATGTCTTTTAGGTGTCTGCCCGCAGACGTACAAGGCGTTTCAGAGACCAGACCGAAGCACAAAGTCTTCGAGGGCTGGTGCGTGCCCGCCAAGAGGAGGTCAGGTCAGGATGCCGACGCAAGGGCCGGAGCAGAAGCGGTGTTGGGTGGACGAGAAGTTTCTCAGCTGCATAAAGCCGCTTTTCTTTCCGCGTGAGTCCTGGTGGAAGCCCCGGAGAATACGGGCTCTGTGTTTCTCCTCCTAGCCGGAGTGGCATGGGCATCTCCTGTCTCCCCG
>NW_009713652.1:0-2094 GCF_000703405.1 Apaloderma vittatum | reverse complement strand
TAGCCTGTGGCTTGCCTCCAGCTGGTCCGAGCAGCTGGACAGCACAAATGATGAGAGGCCTTGGAGGAGGCAAGTGGAGAAAAACAAAGACCTTGAGGTGCTCAGGAGAGCCCCCCCAAGCCAGAAGAGCTTGGGCAAGCAGTGACCAGGAATGCTGTGCATGGGAGAGGGCTTTCGTGAGGCTTTGAGTGATGCTGAAGAGCTGCTGCTGTCACTTCCCTGGCTGTAAATCCGTGTGGAGCATGAACCCTCCCAGCAGCACCAGTGTCAGCGACGCACCGACGTCTTCCTCGCCGTACCAGGACACCTGGTTTTGACTGGTTGCCAGTTTACCCTGTGGGAAGTGCCCAGCGTGACCCGTGGCTCCCCGATTCTTCTGCAGCATCTGATCCCGGGCGCAGCGACGTGATCCCAGCGTGGTGAGAAGCACCCAGTGCCCAGGCTGTGCCCGCACAGAGCACGGCCCCGCTCGTGCTGGTTTACACCGACACGCGTGTAAGTGATACTGTTCATTACTGTCAGGCACGGTTAATAGTTATCTCTCTGTTTATTATCATGATGAATAACTGAAGAGTCGTAATTCTGTATACACAAACGTTTCAGCTAAACGCTCGCTGGAGAACGCTGGGGGAGACGCTCGGCTGACAGCTCAGTTTACAAAGTATATTCCTGTAGCTCAATTCGCAATAACAAACAGATTTCCACAGACCATAATGTTTTCTAAGATGGTGTTTATGGAAACCTCCTGGAGCAGCTTTACCGTGACTCCATCCCGCCTTCCAGCGCGGTGGAAGGGCACAAGGGGGGATGTGACCTCTGCAAGGACGTATCCACGCGGGAGGTGCCTCTGTAAGAAGGGGTGGTGGGACACCACTGCCACGCTGCACAGCCCACCCCGACGGGCTGAGCGGAGCTGGGGGGCAACGCTCGACGCTCTGCAGGGTGCAACGGGACCTCCACCAGCGCCTTGTGCTCCCAAATGCTGGAGATCATCACTCTTGGCACGGCAAAACGTGGAGGCAGCCGAAGGATGTGGAGCTTTGAGGGGGTTTGTACCCACTTGTCTGCAGATGCCCCCTGGAGCAGAGAACTGAAATGACCTTTTTTTTGTCCCCCACATCTGCAAGAGGGCAGCTCCCCAGGGGCACGCAAGCCCGCTCTGGTGCCCACCACAGCAGCTCGTGCATCTCCACCAGCGCCTCACTGCGAGAGGGAGATGCTGAAACTCCAAAGCGAAAGGGACCGGTGCGAGCCTTAGAGTACTGGTGCTGCCTCTCCATGAGCAGCTCCCTCCGGAGAGGTGGTTGGTGGACTCTCAGAGTGGAGAACTGAGGAGAGAGGGGGACAGAAGCGTTTAAAGATGTGCTGGATCTTTCTGGCTGAGCCCTCGCCACCTACCCTGCACTGGGCAGAGCTCCTATAGAAGTGACTAATTGTTTCTGCTGGAGCAATGGATACCTTTGCGGGGCTTCGTTCCAGTTCCCTGCACAGGCTCGATGACATCCGCGGGGCTGGAGCAGGATGGTGGCCGGGTCCTCCCTCTGAGGTGGGAAGAGCCGTGTTCCATGGAAAATGTCCCTGACATGAAGCAAAGCACGAGCCGGGCTCACAGGGAGCTGCTGATTTTTGTCACAGGCACGGAGCAGTGCGAGGTTTGCAAGAAAATTACTGCTTAACCTGGCCCAGATAACAACCCCTTGCGTGGCAGGACTTGAAGGGGATTTTGCTGTCCCAACTGCTGGAAATGGAGCTGAAAAGCCCTTCGTTGCTTCTGGGGTTTCTGCATGTCTCTTAGGCTCTGGCTGAATTTTGTATTGGGAACGACTGCTCGGAGGGGGATCGCCAGGCACGCACCTCTCCCGCTCCTCCAGCTGCAGGGATGTGCTCTGCCCCCATTTCCACGTTGATAATTCCCAAAGTTCCACAACTCCTGCACACTGGTATGGCACCAGCCTGCGGAATCCTGCGGCACGCACCGGCAGCCCCGCGCTGGGTCCTGTCCACTGATGGTTGATTCTCCAGGGATGAAAAGCCAGGAGAGACCCTGGGGCTGGACTTGTGGGGTTTCTCCTCAGGGAGAAGGGGAGCACCAGG
>NW_009713651.1:4658-5357 GCF_000703405.1 Apaloderma vittatum | reverse complement strand
CCCAGGGCCGTTGCAGCATCTCGCACCCAAAGCTTTTGGGGTGTCTCTGCACTCGGAGCCTTTGGAGCATCTCTACACCCAAAACTTTTGGGGTGTCTCACACCCAGGCATCCGGAGCACCTCACCCCCAGGCTGAACTGCCGGGGCGTCCCCCTGGGCACTGCATATGAGGAGGGTCTTCAAGCCTCTTAACCAAGAAGACCCCAACCCATCTGCTCCCCAAAGCTGACGGACCACCTCCTCATGCCCCCCACCACCTCATTAATTCCAGCCCGGCGTCGGGGTGCCTGGGGTGCAGGGCGAGGAGGCGAATTCCTACGGGACCGCTCCCGAGAGGAACGGAGGGCGCCGGGACCGACCCATGTAGGGCTGTGAGATCCAGGGCGGGCTCCTGACGCGGCCGCGGAGGAAACCAGGCGTCTCTGTGCGCTCGGTGTCATGTACTTCCTAATCCTCCCGGATTCCTCCATCGGGGTGGAGAGGGAGTGGAAGGGAACTGGACGCCAGCCGGGCTCCTTGGGCGTTCAGCCTCCCCGCCGAGCCCTTGAGCCACGTAGGTCCCTTCCGTCGTGTCACCTCCCTCCCAAAAAAACTCATCTTGTCTTTTCTTGCCACCCCGGGCAGGACATGAGGAAACACGTCATCATGACGCTGCTGGACACGGAGCAGTCCTACGTGGAGTCCTTGCGCACCTTGATG
>NW_009713651.1:0-4518 GCF_000703405.1 Apaloderma vittatum | reverse complement strand
GCACTGGCGGGCGTTGGGGAGGGTGTGGCTGGACGTGAGAGTGGTGTTGCGGTGGCGTCAGGAACAGGGTGTGAGGGTCACCTCTGTCCCCCAAATCAAGCCCATTGCTGGTGGGTTGTCACCTGGCAGGTCTTGTGTCCCCAAGCCCCTTCCTGTGCTCTTTCTCTTGTTGCACCCCATCTCCTGGGCCATTGCTGGTGGCCATGCCACGGTGGGGGACCCCTTACACACCCCATTCCCGTGTCCCCCTGTTTTCTGCTCGGCGTCACCACCTGCAGCCACAGGCCAAAGGTTTTTCTCTGTCCCTTTTTTTTTTTTTTAAACTGAGCTGGTTCCAAATGCCCTGGAGCGATCTGGCCGGAGGGTCCACCCCACATTTCAGATGTTAATGAAGGTGTTTCAGAAGGTTAATGGTGGTCAACGCCCTGGAGACTAGGTCACACCAGCGTAGGTGTGGGTTGTCCAACCACATCGCTGCAGGTGGAAACGCCAGAAAAATCAGAGCTCTGCTCTGCTCCATGAGAAGCAGCGCCTGTAGGACATCTGCTGGGCATGTCCACGAGGCTATGGGGCACCCATCACCCCAACACCCAGCCAAGCTTCTCCCATAAATCCCCTGTGAGGATGCCCGTATGGTGGATCCAGATGTGCCCTGCCAGATGTTGCTGCAGGAGGGAAGGACCCTTTGAGGGTGCTTCTAATGCAGATGTTGGCTTAGAAGGGTGACAAGACCCTGGTTCTGGGACTCATTTTAGGGGAAGCCACATGAGATTCAGGATCTGGTGGTGTCCCTGCTGGTCTTGGCATGGAGAGAGGCTGTCCCGTGGGCTGTGCCCCTCTCTGAGGTGGGACAGGAGGCTGGTGGCAGAGGACAACCATGCTGGGCTCACCACTTCCCCACCGGAAGGACTGATTGGACATTGGTGGGAGCTTTGGGACGTTAATGCCTGAGTTCTTCCTCGTGGCACGTGTCCCAGCGTGTTGCAACCAGGGGGATGTAGCTTTCTGGTGGGGGTGGGTCACAGGGGTCCAGATGGCCCCAGCTCTCTGCCTCAGCTGGGACAAGGTGCTTGGACCTGTGACGTGGCGAGGTGACATGTAGCACGGTGGCTACCAGAGACAAGGACCACCTTGGAGCGTCATCTTCCAGCCAAGCCAGATGGTGCATGGGCAAGCCCTGTGTGCCGAGATGGGGGCTGTCTCCATTGTCCTCTTCCCTATCCGGTCCTTGCTCCCCCAGTTTCACAGCGGGTAGCATGGCACAGCCCAGCCCAGCTCCTGCTGCAGGTGTTGGCCACAGTAGGGCAAGTGAAGTGGGCTTGGTGCCTCAGGAAGGATTCGACCCATCTAACTTGGGTCTTCACGAGATACCCACCATCAGCTTGAGGACCTTCATCCTTGGAGGATGACTCCTCGAGGTTCATAGCAGAGCTGCCCACCCAGCCTTGCAGAGGACCTGGTTTTCCTGATGGCCCTGAGCATTGCACGTTGGCTGTGGCCCAAGAGAGGCTGTTGGGCAAAGTGGTCCAGTGCTTGATCCAATGCATCCACCCTCCCGGCTCAAGCCCCTCCTGGTCCCAGACACCATAAATCTCAGGAGGAATGTGCTGGCCTTTGGGTCCCAAGGTTGTGCTGCCGTGATTTCCCAGCTAGGTCAGGGTCTGTAGCTGATGGAGGTGACCAAAGCTCATGACAACAAAGATTTGGAACGCCTCAAGGCCATAGCTGGGGGACAGAGGACACCATGCTTTGAAGATTGCTTGTGCAGACCTGTCCCATTCAGCATGCTGCCAGGGGCTAGGCTGCAAAACCTGTTGACACCCAACACTGTCTCATCCTTGTGGTGGGTCCCACAATGCAGCGTTCACTGGGAGAACCCTCTGCTGCAGGATGCCACCGATCCCCATGTTTGCATGGGTTGAAAAATTCATACTGGGGGGGAGGGGGAAGAAATCTATGGGGACCCTGACACCTTTGCTTCCCCACAGGGTTACATGAAGCCACTGAAGCAACCAGAGAATTCGCTGCTGTGCGACCCGTCGCTGGTGGACGAGATCTTCGACCAGATCCCCGAGCTGCTGGAACACCACGAGCAGTTCCTGGAGCAGATCCACGACTGCGTGCAGAACTGGCACGAGAAGCAGAAAGTGGGCGACCTCCTCGTGCAGTCGGTAGGTCCTCGCGGGGTGGATTTTTCTCCCCGGGGGAACCCAGGTATGCCCACTCTCGGGCATGGCCCTAGCAGGAGGAGAAGTTTCGGAGCAGGAGGCAGGGGAGTGATTAAAGGATGGGCGAAACACGCCTGGGATGGAGAACAGGAGACGATCTCCAGGCCCGCCGTCTGCTTAGCGTAACGGCGGGGTGTTGCGGCGACCAGCTGGGCCTGGAGCTCCACGTCTCTGCAGCTCTGGAGCAGAAATGTCAGGACTGAAAAATCGAGGGGGGCGGGCAGGCGGGCGGGCGGGCGAGCCCTCCCCACACCAGCCCACAGCCAGGATTAACCCTTGGGGCAGCTTCATGGAATCACAGAATCAGAGAATCATAGTCATAGAATGGCTGAGGTTGGAAGGGACCTTAGAGATCATCTAATCCAACCTCCCTGCCATGGGACTCTCAACTAGACTCTCAATTAGACCAGCTTCTCCCAGGCTTGCCCAAGAGGTCCGTGCTGGACTTATTTATCCCCTTTCCCCTCCCCCTTGTTTTGCCCTCCCAGTTCTCCAAGGACGTGCTGGTGAACATCTACTCTGCCTACATCGATAACTTCCTCAACGCCAAGGATGCCGTCAGGATCGCCAAGGAAGCCCGGCCGGCGTTCATGAAGTTCCTGGAGGTGGGTCCTGGTTCCTCTCCCTATGGATGCTGGCCAAGCTCCAGAGCCACCTCTAAGGCTGCTGGTGGGGCAGGATGGGAGTGAACTGGTAATCTATGGTTAGATTGGGCTTTTTCCTCCCACCTTATTGGTTTACTTGGAAAGAGGCTAAGTTGGGATGAACCAGGGTCACTCAAGCTGGTGTAAAAAGAGTCAGCCTGACCTCAAATGGGTGTTGCTCCAAGTCCTGGGCTGGTGGCACACTGGGTCCCTGCCGTGACCCACCTGATGGGCCTTGTCCTTGTCCCCCATGGGTGTTTTGCAGCAAAGCATGAGGGAGAACAAGGAGAAACAGGCTCTGTCTGACCTGATGATCAAGCCGGTGCAGAGGATCCCACGATACGAGCTGCTGGTGAAGGTGGGTGCAGGTGGGAGGGTGTCTGTACCAGGAGCGGGTGAGACCCCAATTTCTCCTCACCTCCACGTAGCAGGAGCTTTTATGGGTCTCGCATCTTTCCTGGCCCCTTTGCCCATCCCTTGACAAAAAGTTAGTGTCCCCGGACACGTGTGCAGCAATTCCCTCCCAGGGATGGTCAGCCTGAGGATTGTCACCCCACTTTCCGCCCCATCGTGTCCCTGCGGGTGTGCAGTCTCCTTCCACTCTACATTTCTGCCAGGAGGATGGACATTGCAACGCTATTTTGGAAACAGTCACACTGCCACCTCCTCTGTGCCTCAGTTCCCCCATTCCTAGGACCCTTGTGCTGATTGATGCTGGTGGGGATGCAATTTCATAGAATCCCGAAGTGGTTTGGGTTGGAAGAGACCTTCCAAGATCATCTAGTCCAACACCTCTGCCATGGGCAGGGACAACTTCCGCTAGACCACGTTGCTCAAAGCCCTGCCCAACCTCACCGTGAACATTTCCGGTGATGAATTTTGAGTGTCCATGCAAGGTGATGATGCTGGTGACCTCTGTAGAGGTGGCGAAGACCAGAGTAGTGGTGACCAAAGCTGAGGGCTTCATTTCTTTGCAAAACCTTTCCTGCACGGGACTTTTTTCCATGCCCAGCAGCCAGAGCAGCACGGTCAGGACTTTGGCTTGGAGGTGTCATGGCATCACCCAGGCTTTGCCCGTGGTGACGTCCTGGCTGTGTCCCCACGGTAGGACCTGCTGAAGCACACACCAGAGGACCACCCCGACCACCCTTTCCTCATCGACGCCCAGCGCAACATCAAGCAAGTGGCCGAGAGGATCAACAAGGGCATGAAGAGCGCGGAGGAGGTGGAGAGGAACGCCCGGATCGTGCAGGAGATCGAGTCTCACATCGAAGGGATGGAGGACGTACGTACAGGGGTGTTACACAGGGTTGATCTTTCCTTCTCCCCAAAACACAACCCTTTCTGCTCTTTCTGGGTCACCCCATGATGCTAGGCCACTTGTTTTCTCCTCAGGATTCTGCTTACCTCGTTATCACTTGGCCTTGGTGGGCTCCTTGGGGTTTGGGAAGGGGCTGGGGTGCCAGTTCTGAGCTGGGAGATTGCGAGGGCAGGGACAAAGACCACAAGGGTTCACACACTTGGGCTCCCTGCTTACGAACCTCCTTGTCCCCACAGCTCCAGGCCCCGCTCCGCAGGTTCCTGCGCCAGGAGATGGTCGTGGAAGTGGTAAGAGAGGGGTGGTTCCTTGTCACCATCAGGGCCAT
>NW_009713650.1:13589-13849 GCF_000703405.1 Apaloderma vittatum | reverse complement strand
CTCGCCATTCCACGGCCTCACGCGACACGCTGCGCTGCAGGGAAATAACACAAAAAAGCAGAACACACGGGGCAAAAGGCCAGGAAAACCAGCGGGAGCAAGCTCGGGCTGCGCTGGATCTGGCTCGCCCAGACGTTCTGCCTGACTCGAGCTGGTCACTGCACCCACGGGGGCAGCAAAGGTCTCGCCCTGCTTTTGGAGGCGGCTGTTGAACCCACAGGATGGGGGATCCGCACCCCTGGGGCGGGCAACACACAGGT
>NW_009713650.1:12996-13199 GCF_000703405.1 Apaloderma vittatum | reverse complement strand
CTTGCCCTGAAGGGCTTTCGGGGCAGAACTCTGAGCACCGCTCGCCCCGGACTCAGAGCCTTCACCTGCTGCTCCCCAGAAGCAAAGCTGCAGAGAGCGAAACCTCTGTAAGCAGGGAGCGCCGGGAGCCAAGCACGAGGGGATTCCAGGACAGCGAGGTCGGTGTTTCACCATCCGTGGAGCGCGTCAGGCTCTAGCGGGGC
>NW_009713650.1:12420-12772 GCF_000703405.1 Apaloderma vittatum | reverse complement strand
TGAGGTAGCAGAGCAGCCGTACGTCGTCTTCCTGGCAGGCCTTCATGTCCATCATCAGACACGTGTGCAGGTCCCCCAGCTGCGTGGCCTGGGCGAAAGACTCGTAGAGGTTCATCTTCCCCGCCGCAGCTTTGCTAGAAGAGAGCCACGTCCCGGTGATAGAGGAGCCCGGAGAGGGGCTGGCACGAGCCAAGTCGAAGCTTGCGTGCCTCCCCGCGACCCTACCTGGCTTTTAAATAGTACAGGAGGTGGTAGCCGATCTTGGGTTGCTTCTGATAGAGCTCAGACAGGAGATCCAGCAGCAGGGAGAACCCGCTGTTATCCTCCCGCATCTGGCAGAGGGTCCTTCGGG
>NW_009713650.1:9761-12276 GCF_000703405.1 Apaloderma vittatum | reverse complement strand
CCCGTGCCCACATGGGCCCCCCCCCCCCCCCCTGCCGCAGAGCCCCCCGGGAGGTGCAGCACCACAGATCCCAGGCTTCCACAAAATGACCAAAAGAGCTGCCATTTCCCTGGATTTGGGGTCTTTCTACTCAACGAAACGCAGCAGGGATTCATAAACTTTTTGGTTCTGGGATCAGCCCTGGGGCAAGCAGGGACGTGGTGGAATTAAGACCCAGAGGGTTCATCCACGGTGGTGGTCAGGAAGGAAACAACGCCCTAACGAGGTAATTCCAAGATTTCAGCACGGACATACCTAAATATTAGGTAGAGAGGCTTCCCCACCGACTCCTCCAGAGACCTGTGGGTCAAACGCAACAGTCAGAGCTCTACATGCACCCATCCTCCGGGTTTCCCCAGCCACGGCCCGGAAAAAGCCTTGGACCTCACTCGCCATCGTCCTCGCCCCACCGAGGGTTCCCTGGCTAACGAGGAGATGGGAACGGGGCTGCTAAGAGAACCCAGCAGCTCCGATTCCCAGCTCTGTTCCAACAAAACCCACAAGTACAGCAGGGACAGAAGGAGTCTTGGGGATCTCGTGTGCCCCCATCAGCCAGCCAGGAGCCACCAGAGCATCGTCTAAACCCAGCTCTGACACAAGGACCTGTGGCAGCAAGTTCTCCCTGGACTTCTGGGGAGGAGGAGGAGGACGGCCTCTTTGGAGCCTGACAAGCCTCGTCTAGCTCCACGCTGACCGCTTGTGAACCCTGGATCGCTTCCTAGGGGAAGCTGCTGGCTTCGGCGAAGCCTTCTGAAAACGGTGAGTACTGAGAAAAGCCCAAGTCCCAGCGCGAAAGGATGACACACACAAAAAATAAGCCCAGATCCTTACTCCTCTGTGATTTCTTCTGGCAAAACCTCACCGCGGAAGTGAGCCTTAAATAGCTCCTGGAGGCAGGACGCGAGCACCGATAACTGCTCCGAGTCGAAGTCCTCCTGGTAGAGAGAAAGGAAGGAATGAGAGGAGAAAGCACGAACTCTGACCCTGCCTGCCCAGCTGGAAACAGAGCCCAAGCTGCTCAGGAGCCGTTTTTGCTGCTCCATTGCAGCACCAGGGGCTGATGATCAGCAAGACAAGCCCCTAATTGGAGTCCAGCTCTGAAGCACTTCACAATCGCCGCGGTCCACTTATCTGCTAATGGCTACTAATTCACCGAGCTCAGGTCTCCCTCTGCAAAGGGCTAAAAGGGACCGAAGGCACTTGGTGACGAGGACTGACACCCTGACAAGCCCTTTCCTGGGGTTGCCACAGAGGGGAGAAGCAGCTCTCACTTGCTAAAAGGCCACTTGACTCGAAAAGGAGCTGATGAGAGGCGGGGGATGTAACCCCCCTGGAACTCTCAGCTCCTGGAAAACATCCGCAGCTCTTCTCCCCAGCACAAAGCCAAGAGCAAAGGAGCATCTCAGACGAACCACGAGCCCCCTGAGAAGCTCTGCAGGGGTCAAAACGTCCCATCTGAGAGCAAATATTGGGGACTTTTAGGCACGGGGAGTAAGGAAACAGAGCACGGAGGGAGTGATCTTCCCCCGCTAGACCCTCCTGGCGAGCAGCAGCTGGTGTTTGGCAGCCACGGTCGAGCTGCACTGAGCCATTTCAGACTCGTTTAGGATTCTGGTTTCCCAGAGCCGGGTCTGCGCAGTTACCTCCAGGACTTGATCCACGATTTCCTGCATGACCTCACACTGAGCTTCCGTATCGCTGGAGCACAAAAACAAGAGGAAATCCAAGTTACATAGGAAGATACCGAGAGCAGGGACAAGGGGGCTTTGTGCTGAGCTGGCTCTGTTCAGGAGCAAACCAGTCCCCTAGAACCTGAGATCTGGGGCAGGGGGGCTCTGCTTTGTGCCAGGCTTTGAGGCAGGCACGGCTCAGAAGCTGCAGAATGCGCCGCACCGCTGCAGCACCTACTCAGCAAAGCGCCCGAGGCTGTCTGCAGCAAGAAAAACTAATTAAATATCTAAAATCACGAGATAAAATGCACTTAAAGACATAAATTAAGTTAGTCTTCCCATGCCAAGGTCTGCAAAGAGCTTTTTTTGACTTTCTTGAAATGGAGTTAATTCCAAGGTCACGGAAAATCAAGAGTGGAGGAGGGGAACACGGCACAAGACAGCGTCGGCTCCAAGAGGAGTCTGGAGCAAGAAGCATCGTACGAAAGGACTAGAAGGTCTTGCGTGTTGTTGCCTTGAAGAGATCAACCCGACCAACCAATACCAACCTTCCCTTCTGCAGCTGCAGGACTTTATCCTTCAGCGACTCATCCAGCTGGTCCAGGAAGGGCGTGATATCAACAGGTTCCTCCACGATGGTTTCTTTGATCGGGTGAAACCTGAACTCCCGCTTCTTCCCTGCGACGAAGAAAGCGACAGTGGAATGGTCTATTCACCCAAGTGGCTACGTCCAAGACATACCGGTGGCAATCTCTGCCCTTGCAGGGGGAATTTTGTGCAGGGACAGAGGGCCCAGGACAAGCGGC
>NW_009713650.1:4330-9738 GCF_000703405.1 Apaloderma vittatum | reverse complement strand
ATCTTGCCATCAGAGCCATGCCCGGCTCGCGGGGAACGGGAAGGCAGGATGGGATCCAAACTCTGGGAATGCCCAGCCCCACAATTCCCGTTCACAATCCCGTTTCCAAACCTGATGCTCTGCCTGTCCTTCAACACCCTCAGGAGAAGGCGCTAGCTCACGAGCCTCTCTCGCGTTCAGGACTCTGGGACCGAGATACCCCAACTGCTTTTCCACACCCCCATCCTCCGGGCTCATTCCAGGCCACAAAAATGAGCCGCAGCGGAGCCCAGAAGCGCCAGGGCCAAGGCAGAAGCGCTCGCAAAGAAGCCCCTAAGAGAGGGGGCAAGGCAGCCGACACCCTTTGCAAAAATCCTCCCTGCACGTGGGTTTTGAGCTTGTGTCCCTCTCGGGGGGCCCCAAGCGGGCGTCTGGGCTTGATGGGGCAGTGAAGATGGTGCCACAGTGCGGTGTCACACCCTTTCCCTGGCAAGAAGCCCACCAGAGTCCTAGCACCGAGGCCAGGAACAGCTTGAGATCCCTCTAACTCCCGAGAGCGAGCAGAAGGGATTGTGGCCTGTCAACCCCCTCAGCTTCGAGAGGGAGCGAGCGTAACCAAAACCGTGTGGCTGAGCAATCGGGAGGCCTGAGCCTCATTAGCAGCTGCCTGAGGACTGAGACACCCTGTTCCCAAAGAAACCAGCCAGCCAAGCATCTGCCCCGGGGATCCCCAGCCAGGCAGCCGGCTTGACACTGGTCAGGGGGTGCGTGGGTGGAGGAAACGCCACGTTGGAAGGGGCTAAACTTGAGGCAAGGAGACGAAGCCCAACGGGTTTTCCCTTTGAGCACGGATCTGTGCCAGATCTGCTGTCAAGGACTGGGAAGCAGCAGAGCATTGGCCTCAAATCTCATGGGAAACGGGCTTGGAGGGAACTGTGCTTACAGATGTCTGGCTCGGGATCCTCCATCACGAAGGGAAGGCACCCACGAGCGGGGAAAACGCCATCCGGCGTCGAGGCAAGCGGCAGCGAAGCACGCGGCGGTGAAGCAGCACTCAGGAGCACGGGCGCCCGAGCACTCCTCACCTTTGCTGTTCAAGTCGTCTTCGTCGTCACTGAACGCGGCCTCGGCATTGTCGTAGCAACTGTCATCTTTTTCTGACATATGATTGTCCATCTCCATGGAGACGGGTTCCTCGATCTTGACTACCGGAATGTAAACAAAGGGGTCAGAGCAGAAAGTGGGGCAACAGCGGCTCTTCACACGGCCGAGGGCTCTGCCTACGAGTCATCCCTACCGAGTAAAAGCTCCAGCATGGAAATAAAAGTGTTTTGAAATGGGTAGAAAGAGTCTGGGCAAGTGCTGGACCCTGCAAAACTCACACAGGGGAAGGGAGCTCCCGACTACTCCATTTAACCCTCCCTTCCCAGTGCCAGGTGTGGCAGGACCAGGTCATTCTCCACCTGAGCTGCTCAGCATTTCAGTATTTCAGCCCTCGCCCAGGCCAGGAGCAGAGCTCGAGTCCCCCGAGCAGAGCTTTGCCAGCTCTTGGGGTTCGCTGGCGAGGAGCTGGGTCCCTTCAGGTGGAGCAGCTCACGCAACAGCAAAACAGGTCTGGCAAAGCAGCAGCGCTCTCCTGCTAAACACAGGTGAGGAGTGCTTGCTCTTTGTTTAACCTGATTGTGTGAGGAGAAGAAAGGCCAAGGACCCCCTGCGGAGCAGAGCGAGAAACGGGCGGTGCATCTTTAGCGGGGCTGAGACGAAGGGAGACCACAAAAATCTACAAATCTGAGCACGCAGAGCCCTCCTCTCCCCAGAATCCCAGCCCGACCCCCGGAACAGCCGCCACCGCTGCGGGACCTCCTCTCCAGGCTAAACAACACCAGCTCCCCCAGCCTCTCCCCACCCCACTCCCTCCCTACCTTCAATGGGGGGCGAGGGCGAACTGCAGAACTCCGGGAACTTCTCCCTCAGCATGGCGCGGAGCTCCTTGTCCAGCTTGGGGTTGTCGAAGAGAGGGGCCAGGTGTCTGCAGGAAGGGAAAGGGATGAGGGACGAGGGAAAGCGTCGCGCTGCCGCGGAGCTTCACCTCAGCGGACACGAGAGGGGGGATTTCCTCCCTTAGGTAAGGGCTTCGGTTTGTCCTGGACTACAAGCTCCCACCTTCCTCCCCACAGCAAAACCGGGGGGTCCCTCGCGGGATGTGGGAAGGGGAGAAGAGGTCTCACCTCCTGGGAGGGGAATTTGGCCGACGCAGGCGCTGCCTGCAGGCTGGAGCAAGGCTGCTCCGCTCAGCTTGGGGACCACAAAGCGCTGGGGGACATTTCTGTTCACCTCAAGCGGCTCCAGCTTTCTTAACCCACCCATTCCCCCGCTTCAAGGGAGACGCTTCAAGCACCAAGATGCTTCAAGCTGTCGCTCTCCGGAAAAGCCTCAGCACCACAGAGACACAATTAAGGCTTCTTCTGTGGTTCGTACACGACACAAATGCCCTCTGCAGCTCTTACAGAGCCTGGGGGTCATCAGGATCAGGCTGGCAAGAGCCAGGAAAACGGGTGCGTGCAGCAGTTGTACAAATGGAATAACATTCCGGCCTGGCTTACGCAAGGACGCGCTTCTCCACGATGTGGGTGAGAGAGTTGAACACGCCTTGCCGGACGTGAGCCTCCAGCGGGGGGTAGAAGTTGGGAATGATCTGAAAGCAGGAGAACGACCACGTTAGTGCCACGAACCTTCTGCCTGCCGTCGGGTCTGTGCCGGCCGGCAGGACTAGCAAAGGCCGTCGCTCGGCTTCTCGGGTCACTCTCGACTCAAGCGCCACGTCCCCGCGGCTCTTGACCAAGAGGGGCAGCAGGAGAGCTCTCGGGGACAGTGCAGAGAAGGGGGACCGGCTCACTCCTCTGGCCTTTCTACCCCACGGAGTCAGCCAGTGCAAATCCCAGGCATGAGAAAAACACTTGGATGTTGCCTCGGGAGCTGTGAAGAGCCCTGGGGCTCGCCAGGGCCAGGCTCCAAGCGGCAGCAGATCGAGAAGAACATCCTAACCAGCTCTCAGCTCCATCCGCACGCAGCCTTCTGCTCCTGGAGGGAAGGACTCCTCCCCGAAATGTGGGTCATCCCAAGAACCTTCCACCTAATTCCTCTGCCAGAAGCCAGCAGCTGCTTTTTGGACTGGAGGGGAGCACACAGAGCTGGGCGCGAGGGAGGGAAGCGGTGCAGCTCGCGGCTCACACCGCGGAAACATCCCGCTTCCAAGAAAACCCCATCAGCTCTCCCTGGGACCGAGTTACTGGAACTGGCAACTCTTGGCACCGCTTCCTGCAGGACCGAGGGGCCAGGACCAGCTCTGCTCCCTTGGCTGCCTTTGAAAGCAAGAGGATGGCTCTGACTTGTCCCCTGCTGCTGCAGCTCGCCCCCGGGGGATGACACTGGGGCAAGGTGAACAACTCAGAAGCCTTTTTTTTCCCTGCTAACACTCAGCCTTCTGGAAGGATTTCTTTGCGGGGTTGGAAAGTCTTACGTGCCTCCCCACGGTGGCATTCCCATTAATGAACGACACATGGGCCCAACCAACGGCGCTGGGTGCACCAAGAGACTCACCAAGGCCTTTGGTGGCTGTTTTTTGAGAGGAGAATAATTTGGCTGAGCGACCGCAGCCTGACCGGACTTTTTGGCACGTGGGCAAAGGGAAAATCCCTCCTTGATTTAGCCTAGGTAAGGGAAGGTTAAAAGGGCTGCTGGTAGGTGCTGAGCTGGCCTGCAGGGTATTTCGCAATCAGGGCAGAACAGACCAGATGATGTAGGAGAAGAAAAAAAAAAAGGATTTTTTGGGTTTTGTTTGGTTTTCTTCTTTTGGGCAGCGTGATGATGCTGTTTTGTTGCTCCAGCACCACCGGCTCTGGGGATTCACGACATTCCCTTCCTGCAGGACAGAGCCTGTGCCCCGAAACTCTCAGGGGAGCCAAGACATGGCTTTGCTTGAGCCCGCGTTACCGTTCCTGCCCTCCGTGACGGGTCAGCATGGGCCGGCGTGCAGAGCGCGGGGCGTGCTCACCGCTGGACCGCTCCCAGCTTCTGTCTTGGCAGAGAAGGCTGAAAGGAGCCAACTCGCACCCAATGTGGTGCCGCCCCGGTGACGGGCAGCGCTCGGAGGAGAGCACGGCCACAATCCCCACGGGAGGATCTCCCGGCCACCACACGTCCACTCCATCGCACCACGGATCGAGGCTAAAAAGAGCCCCCGAGGCTGAGACAGCAACCAGGTCTCTTTGGAGCCTGATCTCTTCCCACCCAGCTGCCGTCAGCAGAGGAGAGCCCGGCTGTTTCCCTCCGCGGTCTCCTCTCTCCGTCCCACCGGTGCCAGCGGGACCGGGTGGACCCCACAGTCACAGCTCTCATCACTCAGCCCCCTCCCCGGTCACGCAGCCCATTTGTCACGCCAAGGCATTCCCCAGGGATCAGGGGGCAGCTCACCCGGCACATGAAGTCCAGCAGCGTGGCGGTGATGGCGGGGTGAGGCTTCATGGAGTGATGCATCACCAGGATGGCAGGCTCTGGAGGGAGAGAGCAGGGAGCCCTGTGCTGACAACCCCGGAGGTGTCCACACCCCACCTCCAGACCCAAGTTTCTGGCCCTGGGGTGCAGAGGGAACCCCATTTCTTTTGGCTGGTCCACACTCAGCCACCCACCTCAAGGAAGAGCCACCACAAACACAAAAGTGACGATTACAAGCGTCTCCCTTCAAAGCAACTCTCCTGGGAGTTCAGGATGCCCTTTGGAGATAAACTACCGGGCTCTCTTCACCAGATTCCCCTGTCCCTACCAGCTCCCGAAGCCCTTAACCCCTTCTTCGAGCCCTGCCCGTTCAGAGAAAGCCTCCCCGCGGCGTACCTATATTCATGATGCTGTCCTTCTCGGGGTTGAAGAAAAGCCAGTCATAGAATAGGGCCAGTTTGGCATTTGAAGCAGCAACGTTGGACTAGAGAAGAAAAAAAAATACAGAAATGCAAACTGTCTGATGAACACAGTGCTGAGCACCCCGTCCTCCTGCACGTCTGACGTTCCCAGCGGCAGGACAGGGCAGAGCTGGTGAAACTCCCACCCTGGGCACCTGCTGCTGCTGATTTTTAGAGCAGATGGGAATATCCTCGAGCAAATCTGCCTGCTTTGAAAGCAGCCCCAGCCCCAAAAGTGGGAGACAGAGGCCCACGGGCACTATGAAGCCCCAAATCATGTGTAATCGGGCCCCGCACATCCCTTGGCGTTATCTGCCATGTGCGCAGCGACAGCAGCTTCTGCTCCGTTGGAGCTTCTGCTCGCTAGGTGCGACAAATATTGAATCTCAACCTTCCCAGCAGCTTCCAGCAGCAGCAGCTCAATCACCCTCTTCCCTCGCTTTTGAGGGACCGGCCTTAGCGGCTCACCGGTCA
>NW_009713650.1:3888-4236 GCF_000703405.1 Apaloderma vittatum | reverse complement strand
GGAGGTCGCCGCCCAGCCACTGCCTGTCCGGGGTGGCCAGGTACTGCCGCTGAAACCAGTCCTGGTACCGCTTCTGCTGGCCAAACCGGACCTGAGGGGAAAGGGAAACGCACGAGTTTGAAGAACTGTGGCCTGTTGTCCTCTGAACTCCTTTTTTTTTTGGCTAATTCTGCTTCCCTGGGCTGGCAGTGCTTTCAGAGAGACTAAGGCAGAGAAAAAGCCGATTGCGCAGCCTTCGCACGCCGCCAGGACCACACGCCCTGCGTGTGGGGCTCAGCAAAGCCCCAGCGAGGGGGAAGCCAGCTCTGCCTGGAGCGTGAACACAGATAAGAGTTAACCCCAGCGCCG
>NW_009713650.1:3063-3777 GCF_000703405.1 Apaloderma vittatum | reverse complement strand
GCGAAGCCGTTTTGTGCCTTTTAACGAACACCAGGGATGTCTCAGGCCCATCTACATCAGCTCCTGCTGTGTGGCCTCTCCTCCTCCTGTTGCCATTGATGCCAGAAGCCACAAACACTCGCGCCAGTAAAGCTCTGCCCTCCCTTTCAGTGCCAGCACGGGAAGGGGACTGGTTTGCCACGGACCAGCGGCCGTCCCTCCTCTCCTGGCGCTGGCACGGGCCCCCCCCCCCGGTGAGCGTGAGGGAATTACCCGTGAGGTCATGAAGAGCAGCTTAGTTTCCATGTCGGGAGTGAGGCGACATGCCAGGAATTTGCGAGAAGTCCTCGACTGGAGGAGCTGCAGGACACCTGGGGAGAGACAGGAGAGGTCAGGCTGCGCCGTGGGGACAGCACGGCGCGAACGGGATGGACCACCGAGCTGAGCTCAGAGCATCGAGCTCCGCTTCCCTGAGGGCAGGGAAAAGGGATCAAGATTTTGGCTGGAAAAGGTCTCCTAAAACATCCCCAGTCTGGAGCGAGCTTTAGGCGGAGATCGCTAATGAGGACGTCAGGAAGGAGCCTGGAGAAAGGGAGAGGCACAGCGGGGCAGGGACAAGACCTGGAGGAGAAATGAGAAAGTCCAGGGGCCAAGATTCAAGCTGTAACCGATGGGGTCTGTTCCCCACCTCGGCCTGGGCACCTGGTCTGGCAGAAGGCGTCCCTGCCCACGGCG
>NW_009713650.1:1320-3039 GCF_000703405.1 Apaloderma vittatum | reverse complement strand
GGTCTTTAAGGTCCCTCCCGACACAAAACGTTCCATGATTTGATGAAAAAGCCAGGGCTGGCAAAGAGAGGCCACGCAGTCGGAGGGTCACCCCTCGGGGACGGCTGGAGGAGGGATGCTTCGAAGCGGGAAGAACAGCTGCCAGCAGGGCGAAAGGGCAGAGGGAGCTGCGCATCACGGGCAGAGCCACGAAAGGACCTGCCTTGTTCCAGAGCTCACAGGGAGGGACAGGTCCCGCGCCCGGAGCTGCGGTTTTTCTCCATCCTTGGTGCCACTGAGCTCCGAGCGACGGCAGGAGCAGGGAGCTCGGATCGGAGCAAACCCCAGAGCACGCAAGAGGCAGCTGCTGGAGATAAGAGCCAGCCTGCAGAGCGATTATTACAGGCTCTCGACAGCCGGCAAGAGGGCAAAGAAACAATCTTATGACAAGCCATGGGGGGGAATTATTCTGGGGAGGGAACATTCCAGGCTCTATGTGAGCAGGTACAAAACCAGGGCACCCCTGGAGAGACCAGCAGAGCAGAAATGCTTCTAAACGAAGGTGTAGCTGCAGGAAGAGGCAGGGCTGAGCCCTGGAAATGTGAAACGGAGGAGCAGGACTGAGACTCCTCCGCAAAGCCCAGAGGCTGATCCAGAGAGGGGGAACCGGGTCCCTGCAACCCTTTGGCCAGCAAGTCCCAGCAGAGGCCACAAGCGAGAGGAGACAGGTTCTGGAGATGGAGGAGAAGCCGGAGATCACGGAGCTTAAGGAGCATTTAATGAACTGATGCGCTGAGCATAACGTGAGATCTTTAAAATGACATTAACATGGCCCCTGAGACGGGAGCAGGCGCTGGGGGCGGGGGGAGGACGCGTAAAAGCCCGGATTTCGCAGGGTCACTGGAATTGCTGCGGCAGCTCACGATGTGACGGCCCCTAGAGAAGTGAATAATTTATCCCAGGACCAATTACAAACACAACGCTCTCTCCATCAGGTCTGTTTTAAGGCCAGGCTGCGCAGAGAGCTCCACGGGTGAGCACGTGAGGCTCCCGGGAGAAACAAAATCCCAGTCTGAAAGTGTCAGTTGCTGCTGGACTTCTCTCTCTAGAGAGACGGAGCTTCATCAGGCTCTTTTCTGGACGGTCTGAAGGACTCAGACACCCCAATACCTTTGGGCCCCAGCTTCATCTCAGCTTAGAAATCAGTTAACGAGAAAAAAAAAGGCACCAACTACAATTAGGGAGGAGCTAAGTCCAGAACGAGTGACACAATTAACGACCCTCCTCGTGGCCCAGCTGCAGGTATCTGTTTCTCAGGGTGGTTTTCAAGCCCAGATGCCACGTGGGCCTTGACGCTGGTGGGATCCCAAGGTGTGATTAGAGCTTTCTCTGCCCTCTCTCCTCGAAGCGAGTGCGTGGAAGGAACCCGCATCCCTGTGGCCTTCGGCCTCGCTCCCACCTACCTGTGAACTGGGCGCTGAGGACCTGCGGGTTGTGGATGATGTCCTTCCAGAGCTGCTCGAACTCGGGGATCCTCGCGACGTTCTGCAGCAGCCGCACGAGGTCCCGGCCGATCATGAAGCAGTCCATGAACTGTGGAGGCAAAATAAATATATAAATAAATAAATCTCATTTACTGATTACCTGCTTCCGAGGACGGGGAAGGAAGAAGGCACTGGCGGGGCAGGAGAAGGGGAAAGGAGGAACAGTCAGTCCTTCAACCTCACCGCGGGCTCCAGA
>NW_009713650.1:251-1204 GCF_000703405.1 Apaloderma vittatum | reverse complement strand
TTAAAATGTTCTATTCTCTTGTAAACCAAACAATCGGCCCATAAATCTGACATTTTTCACTCTCCAGGATCACGGCCAGTCTCTCAAGCTAAGATTTGACGTTTTCCCGGCCAGCAAGGAGGACGGGGCGAGCAGGCGGCGCTCAGACAGGGCCTGCAGCAGGGCTACGACGCCAAATGCAAAGATTTCTGCCCACACTCAGCTCTCGTGGCTTCTTCTGCACGATACAAGCCTGGAGCTGGCTTCTGTGTTCTCTGTAAGCCTGCGAACACGCTGGCTGCCTCCCCCAGGTAGGACCTGACAGTCTTGCAGCTACGGCAAAGCCACGAGCAGCAAAATGCCAGAGCAGTAGAAAGAAAAGGGTTTTGGGATTTGTGGCCTGAGTAAGAGACTAAAATGGAGGCGATCCCAACAAAAACCAGCTGCTCTCCTCCTCTACAGCCCGGGGTCTCACTGGGTTACGGTTCAGAAGTTGCGATGTGACTCCAAGGAACCGGCACGTCTCACGCTACCACGAGGAACACGGGCAGCGTCCCCGGACGCAGGTGCCGCGAGGCAGATCTCTTCTCCTCGGCCTCCCCTCCCCGGTTTGCTGTTCACGGAGGAGGGAGATGCAGAAATCCACCTCCTTCTGCCGGAGCGCCTGGAGCTGAGACGTGCCGTGATGGTCCACGATGAGCCGGAGGTACGTGTACACCGCCATGGCTATCAAGAGGCTGCTTTTCAGTACCCACTCCCTGCAAAGGAAGGAAAATAACCCCAAAAAACCACCTTCAGCCACTTCTGTGAGGGAAGCGCAGCCAGAAGTGAGAGACTCAGGACAGGGGAAACTGAGGCACAAAGGAAACAACATGGGCAGGGACTCCAGCCTGTTGTGCCAGCCCAGATAATGTTCATTCATGCCCTGCTCCAGTGCTTGGAATACTTTGGGACAACTCTTCGTCCCAAACGAC
>NW_009713650.1:0-216 GCF_000703405.1 Apaloderma vittatum | reverse complement strand
CGAGTCGGAAGCGCCGAACAGCAAAAATCAGGGAGAAAACTGAGTAGCGAGAGTGTGGATGTCGAGAGGGTCTGGGCAAGACATCACAGCCGCACCGCAGGCACAGCAGGAGTAAGTCCCACCTTGGGGATGGACGGGAAGGGTTCTGCAGCCAGGACTGGCTTTCTAGAAGCAGATTTTTCTCTCTCGGCCAACTATCCCGACCACAGGCAGGTG